>NC_134692.1:145204539-145372680 GCF_050947455.1 Rhinoderma darwinii | reverse complement strand
TATAACACTACATTACTATAATACTACATTACTATAACACTACATTACTATAACACTACATTACTATAACACTACATTACTATAACGCTACATTACTATAATACTACATTACTATAACACTACATTACTATAACACTACACTACTATAACACTACATTACTATAACACTACATTACTATAACACTACATTACTATAACACTACATTACTATAACACTACATTACTATAACACTACATTACTATAATACTACATTACTATACACTACATTACTATAACACTACATTACTATAACACTACATTACTATAACACTACATTACTATAACACTACATTACTATAACACTACATTACTATAACACTACACTACTATAACACTACATTACTATAACACTACATTACTATAATACTACATTACTATAACACTACATTACTATAATACTACATTACTATAACACACATTACTATAACACTACATTACTATAACACTACATTACTATAACACTACATTACTATAACACTACATTACTATAACACTACATTACTATAACACTACATTACTATAACACTACATTACTATAATAATAGCGCTAGGTTTAAAATTTGAGATATTTCACCACGTGCTTATTTCAACAATCCAGTTTTCCAGTTTAAGTGTCGCTAAATGCAGTCCGGCGGCTCAGTTGGCAGCGTTTGGCAGACACACATGTCAAGATTGGGCAGCAACTTTTTAGATAGTGCCACAGTGCCCTCTGTAGATGCTGCCACAGTGTCCTCTGTAGATACTGCCACAGTGCTCTCTGTAGATAATATCATACTGTCCTCTGTAGATGCTGCCACAGTGTCCTCTGTAGATGTTGCCACAGTGTCCTCTGTAGATAATATCACACTGTCCTCTGTAGATGCTGCCACAGTGTCCTCTGTAGATGCTGCCACAGTGTCCTCTGTAGATAATATCACACTGTCCTCTGTAGATGCTGCCACAGTGTCCTCTGTAGATGCTGCCACAGTGCCCTCTGTAGATGCTGCCACAGTGCCCTCTGTAGATGCTGCCACAGTGCCCTCTGTAGATGAAGCCACAGTGCCCCCTGTAGATAATATCACACTGTCCTCTGTATATGCTGCCACAGTGCCCTCTGTAGATAATATCACACTGTCCTCTGTAGATGATGTCACAGTGTCCTCTGCAGATACTGCCACAGTGCCTTCTGTAGATAATATCACACTGTCCTCTGCAGATTATGCCACAGTGCCCTCTGTAGATGCTGCCACAGTGCCCTCTGTAGATGCTGCCACAGTGCCCTCTGTAGATAATATCACACTGTCCTCTGTAGATAATATCACACTGTCCTCTGTAGATAATACCACAGTGCCCTCTGTAGATAATGTCACAGTGCCCTCTGTAGATGCTGCCACAGTGCTCTCTGTAGATACTGCCACAGTGCCCTCTGTAGATGCTGCCACAGTGCCCTCTGTAGATAATATCACACTGTCCTCTGTAGATGCTGCCACAGTGTCCTCTGTAGATGCTGCCACAGTGTCCTCTGTAGATAATATCACACTGTCCTCTGTAGATACTGCCACAGTGCTCTCTGTAGATACTGCCACAGTGTCCTCTGTAGATGCTGCCACAGTGTCCTCTGTAGATAATATCACACTGTCCTCTGTAGATAATGCCACAGTGTCCTCTGTAGATGCTGCCACAGTGCCCTCTGTAGATGCTGCCACAGTGCTCTCTGTAGATGCTGCCACAGTGCCCTCTGTAAATACTGCCACAGTGGCCTCTGTAGATAATATCACACTGTCCTCTGTAGATGCTGCCACAGTGTCCTCTGTAGATGCTGCCACAGTGCCCTCTGTAGATGCTGCCACAGTGCCCTCTGTAGATACTGCCACAGTGCCCTCTGTAGATAATATCACACTGTCCTCTGTAGATGCTGCCACAGTGTCCTCTGTAGATACTGCCACAGTGCCCTCTGTAGATAATGTCACAGTGTCCTCTGTAGATAATTTCACAGTGTCCTCTGTAGATAATATCACACTGTCCTCTGTAGATAATGTCACACTGTCCTCTGTAGATACTACCACAGTGCCCTCTGTAGATAATGTCACAGTGTCCTCTGTAGATGCTGCCACACTGTCCTCTGTAGATACTACCACAGTGCCCTCTGTAGATAATGTCACAGTGTCCTCTGTAGATAATTTCACAGTGTCCTCTGTAGATAATATCACACTGTCCTCTGTAGATAATGTCACACTGTCCTCTGTAGATAATGTCACACTGTCCTCTGTAGATAATGTCACAGTGTCCTCTGTAGATAATGTCACAGTGTCCTCTGTAGAAAATGTCACACTGTCCTCTGTAGATAATGTCAGTGTCCTCTGTAGATAATGTCACACTGTCCTCTGTAGATGCTGCCACAGTGCCCTCTGTAGATAATATCACACTGTCCTCTGTAGATAATGTCACACTGTCCTCTGTAGATACTACCACAGTGCCCTCTGTAGATAATGTCACAGTGTCCTCTGTAGATAATGTCACAGTGTCCTCTGTAGATAATGTCACACTGTCCTCTGTAGATAATGTCACAGTGTCCTCTGTAGATAATATCACACTGTCCTCTGTAGATAATGCCGCAGTGCCCTCTGTAGATAATGTCACACTGTCCTCTGTAGATAATGTCACAGTGTCCTCTGTAGATAATGTCACAGTGTCCTCTGTAGATAATATCACACTGTCCTCTGTAGATAATGTCAGTGTCCTCTGTAGATAATGTCACACTGTCCTCTGTAGATAATGTCTCAGTGTCCTCTGTAGATGCTGCCACAGTGTCCTCTGTAGATACTGCCACAGTGCCCTCTGTAGATGCTGCCACAGTGTCCTCTGTAGATGCTGCCACAGTGCCCTCTGTAGATACTGCCACAGTGTCCTCTGTAGATGCTGCCACAGTGCCCTCTGTAGATACTACCACAGTGTCCTCTGTAGATGCTGCCACACTTCCTCTGTAGATAATGTCACAGTGTCCTCTGTAGATGCTGCCACAGTGCCCTCTGTAGATAATATCATACTGTCCTCTGTAGATACTACCACAGTGTCCTCTGTAGATGCTGCCACACTTCCTCTGTAGATAATATCACACTGTCCTCTGTAGATGCTGCCACAGTGCTCTCTGTAGATGCTGCCACACTGTCCTCTGTAGATACTACCACAGTGCCCTCTGTAGATAATGTCACAGTGTCCTCTGTAGATAATTTCACAGTGTCCTCTGTAGATAATATCACACTGTCCTCTGTAGATAATGTCACACTGTCCTCTGTAGATAATGTCACACTGTCCTCTGTAGATAATGTCACACTGTCCTCTGTAGATAATGTCACAGTGTCCTCTGTAGATAATGTCACACTGTCCTCTGTAGATAATGTCACAGTGTCCTCTGTAGATAATGTCAGTGTCCTCTGTAGATAATGTCACAGTGTCCTCTGTAGAAAATGTCACACTGTCCTCTGTAGATAATGTCAGTGTCCTCTGTAGATAATGTCACACTGTCCTCTGTAGATGCTGCCACAGTGCCCTCTGTAGATAATATCACACTGTCCTCTGTAGATAATGTCACACTGTCCTCTGTAGATACTACCACAGTGCCCTCTGTAGATAATGTCACAGTGTCCTCTGTAGATAATGTCACAGTGTCCTCTGTATATGCTGCCACAGTGCCCTCTGTAGATAATGTCACACTGTCCTCTGTAGATAATGTCACAGTGTCCTCTGTAGATAATATCACACTGTCCTCTGTAGATAATGCCGCAGTGCCCTCTGTAGATAATGTCACACTGTCCTCTGTAGATAATGTCACAGTGTCCTCTGTAGATAATGTCACAGTGTCCTCTGTAGATAATATCACACTGTCCTCTGTAGATAATGTCAGTGTCCTCTGTAGATAATGTCACACTGTCCTCTGTAGATAATGTCTCAGTGTCCTCTGTAGATGCTGCCACAATGCCCTCTGTAGATACTACCACAGTGTCCTCTGTAGATGCTGCCACAGTGTCCTCTGTAGATACTGCCACAGTGCCCTCTGTAGATGCTGCCACAGTGTCCTCTGTAGATGCTGCCACAGTGCCCTCTGTAGATACTGCCACAGTGTCCTCTGTAGATGCTGCCACAGTGCCCTCTGTAGATACTGCCACAGTGCCCTCTGTAGATGCTGCCACAGTGCCCTCTGTAGATAATGTCACACTGTCCTCTGTAGATAATGTCACAGTGTCCTCTGTAGATGCTGCCACAATGCCCTCTGTAGATACTACCACAGTGTCCTCTGTAGATGCTGCCACACTTCCTCTGTAGATAATGTCACAGTGTCCTCTGTAGATGCTGCCACAGTGCTCTCTGTAGATACTGCCACAGTGTCCTCTATAGATGCTGCCACAGTGTCCTCTGTAGATACTGCCACAGTGTCCTCTGTAGATAATATCACACTGTCCTCTGTAGATAATGTCACAGTGTCCTCTGTAGATAATGTCACACTGTTCTCTGTAGATGCTGCCACAGTGCCCTCTGTAGATACTGCCACAGTGCCCTCTGTAGATAATATCACACTGTCCTCTGTAGATACTACCACAGTGCCCTCTGTAGATAATGTCACACTGTCCTCTGTAGATAATGTCACAGTGCCCTCTGTAGATAATGTCACAGTGCCCTCTGTAGATAATGTCACAGTGCCCTCTGTAGAGTTCGAACCACGGTCCGCCAGTTGAGGACCCCTGCTCTATATGTTTCATGCGTGGACCACCATTGACAATTTTGGATTGACATTGTTATATATTTGTATGAATTCTTATAATTTCAATGATAAAACTGTTGCCTCTTTCTTTTCTAGTAAATTTTCAGCAATGAAGCCCAAACAGAGTCTTCTGTTCTGGCTTCTTCTTCTTCTTCTTCACCATCATCAGAGACTTTCCATGAGCTCGCCCATTCTTAAATATGGGTGTAGAACTGGAACATTGAAAGAATGCAAGGATGCAAAATTTGTACCGGGCCATACTTTGTTAGGAGAAGGCATTGATATCGTCACCATGAAGACCACCGGATCTTTTCTTCTTGATCTACAGGAGGTTGGAGAGAAATGTACAGTGTGTGCGAATCCTAATAACCGGAACAGCCTGCAGAAACTACCCAAGGCCCTGGTGGACTGGAGACCAGAGTCTTCATGTTCCAGAAATATACAAAGCGTGGTATCTCGTTCCAAAGTGTCAGTGGCCAATGAAGCAACGTCTTCAGTGCAGAATGATTGGAAAGTTGGTCTCAGTGTTAACGTTCATGTGGTGAGCGCGAAGACAGCGGTCGGAGGATCTCACAGTGAGATGGCCAAGTTTGCCAAAAGTAAAAGTCTCACTGACAATTACAACTTTCTGAGCCACAAGTTAGAATGTTCCTTTTACAGGTATTACCGTATCCTGCCTTCATTGGAGTAGGGGGGTTACTAGTTACAAAATGTTCAAATAATTTTTAGAAATATAATTTACACAAAAGGCGTAAACTTCTGCTTTTATAATTTAATTTTTGTTTTGTTTTTTTATTTCAGTTTTCGCTTGGGATCAAATGCCTCATTAACACCTCATTTTGAGAAATCTTTGAAAGATCTTCCCGATAGTTACGATAAGATGAGTAAGGCTGAATACAGACGTCTGATAGCCAACTTTGGCACACACTATATCACGCGTGTAAAAGTTGGAGGTCGGACCCAAGAGGTCACTGCAGTGAGAACCTGTCAAGTGACTATGAATGGTTTGCAGATTGATGAGGTCAAGGATTGCCTTTCAGTTGAAGCCGAGGTCGGGATATCCAAAATGGGCAATTCAGCAACTATCGATTCCAAAGTTGAACAATGCAAAGAAAAATTAACTAAATCGGAATTTGGAAATAATTTCCATAAAGCGTTCAGTGATCGTAAATGGGAGGTGAGTCCTTGTGCTTTATGGACTTAGTTCTGCCGAGATTCATAGTAGAAAAGTCCTCATATCAGAACTGTCTCTAGTAAAGATGTCTCTGGTGGATTTCCATAAGACAATGGCTTCCTCGTTGGCCAGGACAGACACGAGTATAGACATTGCCGTATAGTCCTGAGAATTCATTTCTCTTCTATCCAACTAGAGGAGACTTTTCTAGACGCAATAGTCACATCTGACGTTAAAAAAATAATTTTCTAGATGAA
Organism: Rhinoderma darwinii; assembly: GCF_050947455.1. NCBI lineage: Eukaryota > Metazoa > Chordata > Amphibia > Anura > Rhinodermatidae > Rhinoderma > Rhinoderma darwinii. Next base: position 145,366,471 of record NC_134692.1, on the reverse strand, counting down.
GAGTATTTTATTGTGGGATATGATTGTTGAAGGAGTTGAATCTAGAAAACAATGAACAAATCGGATTCTTCCTTGTGAATCGAGATAATTTACAGACGTAGAAGGAGTCAGGTTGTTCTTTTCAGCCTCTGTTTAGTGTTGACTTGCGATGGACGGAGAAATTCTCTCTGCAACTTTTTCCTGACCGGGTCAAAAATTGTGCGTCAAATCCTCCGATGCCTCATCTGTTGTTTTTTTTTTTACATTCAAAAGTGAATACCTGTAGACGTTGTGTGATGATCTGAATGCGAAAATGTCATTTTACGTTTACAGGTGATAGGAGGAAATGCAACATTTGATCTTCTCTCAACCGAAAGAGGCAATTCTGATGTCTTTGAGAAGTGGATGGAAAGCCTGAAGACTCACCCCGGTCTGGTTTCCTATTCCTTAGATTCTATCCATAACTTGGTGAGAATTAAGGGCCCTAAGAAAGAGAATCTCAGGCTGGCCATAAGTAATTACATCAATGAAATGGCTTTAACACAGAAGTGCTCCTGTCCTGGCCGCGTGGTCAATAGTCAAGGGAACGACTGCTCCTGTTCATGTCCAGCTTCTAAGTACACAAGTTCTAACTGCTGCCCAACACATGGCGAAGTGGCCAAGCTTCACGTGATCATCAAACGTGCCACTGGTCTGAAAGGTGACTGGTGGACACAGACAGACGCCTATGTGAAATTTAAATTTGATAAATCTGATATGAGAACCCCAACAATCCAGAATAAAGATAACACATGGAATGTGAATTATAATATGGGATTTGTAGAGCTCAGCTCCAGTAAAAGGTACACAATAGAGGTTTGGGATGAGGACAATCAATCTGATGAATTCCTGGGAAAATGTGAAAAAGTTCTGACTTCAGGTAATACTACTGACTCCTGTTACCTAAAGCAGGGCAGCGTTGCATACTCTCTAGTTGTTACTTGTTCAGAACACCTCCGAGGGCTGTTTTGCCAGGATTATATGGAAGTGCCACCAAGCGGTTAGCCAAGGATCCGACACTCCCCATATTATAAGTGCTTCTATCCTCCGACATTCCCCATATTATAATTGCTTCTATCCTCCGATCCGATATTCCCCATATTATAAGTGTTTCTGCCCTCCGACATTCCCCATATTATAAGTGCTTCTATCCTCCGATATTCCCCATATTATAATTGCTTCTATCCTCCGATATTCCCCATATTATAATTGCTTCTATCCTCCGACATTCCCCATATTATAAGTGTTTCTATCCTCTGATATTCCCCATATTATAAGTGTTTCTATCCTCCGATATTCCCCATATTATAAGTGTTTCTATCCTCTGATATTCCCCATATTATAAGTGTTTCTGCCCTCCGATATTCCCCATATTATAAGTGCTTCTACCCTCCGATATTCCCCATATTATAAGTTCTTCTACCCTCCGATATTCCCCATATTATAAGTGCTTCTACCCTCCGATATTCCCCATATTATAAGTGCTTCTACCCTCCGATATTCCCCATATTATAAGTGCTTCTACCCTCCGATATTCCCCATATTATAAGTGCTTCTACCCTCCGATATTCCCCATATTATAAGTGCTTCTACCCTCCGATATTCCCCATATTATAAGTTCTTCTATCCTCCGACATTCCCCATATTATAATTGCTTCTATCCTCCGATATTCCCCATATTATAATTGCTTCTATCCTCCGACATTCCCCATATTATAAGTGTTTCTATCCTCCGATATTCCCCATATTATAAGTCCTCTTTCCTGATGGGGCTGTACTCTGCAGTTTTATAATTCTCTCCTTGCTATGTGCCCTTGTTTAATTTCCTACTCATTTTGGGTGACATTAAGACTTCTTTGAGCTGCTTGATTTGATAATTTTAAACATTGGGGCCATATTTCCAACAATTTCCACCAAACATTCAAAGTTACATTATTTTAAATATAGTAGTGGCTACCAACACTTTGGCTTTACTTGCCAGTCCGGACTCTCACTGCGAATGACGTCTGTGGATCTCATCAGGTGGGATTTTCCTGCCTTGTGTCTGTGATTTTGTGGCTTTTCAGCTGATATTCTGTTTGTTTTCTTCGTCTTTTTCGGCTTTCTCAATATTAACGCAATAAAGAACATTTCAGACTCTTCACTTGTATCATTTCTGGAGATTTTGCTCAGGATGAGGGAAGGTTTTGTGGCGCGGAACATGAGAATATATCGTCATATAGACAGAAAGTATAAACGGGACACAAAACACGACGACGTCAGAAAATATCAGAATAAAAAACTGCAAAATGCCAAGAACGGAACGTAAAGATTAGGACAGAGAATTCATAGGTGAAAACTGGGACATAGGACGGGGGACGGGGCTTCATTTATCTTATACAAGGATTCCTGCCGCACACTTATTATTAAAAGGTGATGATCTTTTTAAATAAAAACTACTAGCTTTTATACCCGTCGTTGCTCGGGAGGTTGACTTACGGTATAGATGGCGTCCAGGGGTTGTCCAGTCGCTAAAAATTGATGGCCATCAATAGCTGATGGGTCGGGGTCCGACTCCCGTACGAGCGCTGCTTCCCCTTCATTCACTTTCTCACACTGAATCGTCGACACGGCCGTAGTTGCGGTTCGCAGTTTTACAACCTTCTTCCATTAAAGTGAATAGGATGAAGACTGTAATACGGTGAACCGCCGCTACGGCCGTGTTGGCAATTCACAGTGTGAGAAAGTAAGAGAAATGAAGGGGAAGCAGCGCTCCTACGAGCACTGCACCCCCTTCAAAACAGCCAATCAGTGGGGGTCCCGGGAGTCAGCCCAATTTTTAGGGACTGGACAACCCATTTAAACCAAATCAAAATCAAATCCTCCAGGGAAATTGGGTGATCCAACAATTCTCTCAGATAAATGGCTAAAGATGGAAACTGGACCATGTCCAAACAGTTCTCAACTTCCAGATAAGAGAACGCTGCTCTTGAGGTATCCTGCATTATTCGTTTTTGCTTTCTAGGAGACTTTCCCCCAGGAAATCACCAATCACAAAAAAAAGAAAATAAATAACTTGTTTTTTAACATTGTGCTTAACTGACTACACAGCCTCAATAGTTCTCCAGCAAACGCAGGCAGTTATAGTGTCCATCGCGGGCAAGTAACGGGACATCCACTCAGTGGCGTAACTACCGCTGTAGCGACCATAGTGGCTATAGCGGGCTGTACGACACTATCCACAAGGGTGCTGTGTGGCACTATCCACAAGGGTGCTGTGTGGCACTATCCACAGGGGGGCTGTGTGGTACTATCCACAGGGGGGCTGTGTGGCACTATCCACAGGGGGGCAGTGTGGCACTATCCACAGGGAGGCAGTGTGGCACTACCTACAGAGGGGCTGTGTGGCACTACCTACAGGGGGGCAGTGTGGCACTACCTACAGAGGGGCTGTGTGGTACTCTCTACAAGGGGGCTGTGTGGCACTATCCACAGGGGGGATGTATGGCGCTATCTACAGGGGGGCTGTGTGGAACTCTCTAGAGGGGGGCTGTGTGACACTCTCTACAGGGGGGCTGTATGGCACTATCTACAGGGGGGCTGTATGGTGCTATCCACAGGGGGGCTGTATGGCGCTATCTACAGGGGGCTGTATGGCATTATCTACAGGGGGGCTGTATGGCACTATCCACAGGGGGGCTGTGTGGCACTATCCACAAGGGTGCTGTGTGGCACTATCCACAGGGGAGCAGTGTGGCACTTTCCACAGGGGGGCAGTGTGGCACTACCTACAGAGGGGCTGTGTGGCACTACCTACAGGGGGGCAGTGTGGCACTACCTACAGAGGGGCTGTGTGGCACTCTCTACAAGGGGGCTGTGTGGCACTATCCACAGGGGGGATGTGTGGAGCTATCTACAGGGGGGCTGTGTGGAACTCTCTACAGGGGGGCTGTGTGACACTCTCTACAGGGGGGCTGTGTGACACTCTCTACAGGGGGGCTGTATGGCACTATCTACAGGGGGGCTGTGTGACACTCTCTACAGGGAGCGGGCTGTATGGCACTATCTACAGGAGGCTGTATGGCACTATCTACAGGGGGGCTGTATGGTGCTATCCACAGGGGGGCTGTATGGCACTATCTACAGGGGGGCTGTGTGACACTCTCTACAGGGAGCGGGCTGTATGGCACTATCTACAGGAGGCTGTATGGCACTATCTACAGGGGGGCTGTATGGTGCTATCCACAGGGGGGCTGTATGGCGCTATCTACAGGGGGCTGTATGGCACTATCTACAGGGGGCTGTATGGCACTATTTACAGGGGGGCTGTATGGCACTATCTACAGGGGGGCTGTATGGCGTTATCTACAGGGGGGCTGTATGGTGCTATCTACAGGGGGGCTGTATGGCGTTATCTACAGGGGGGCTGTATGGCGTTATCTACAGGAGGGATGTATGGCACTATCTACAGGGGGGATGTATGGCACTATCTACAGGGGGATGTATGGCACTGTTCACAAATTTGAGGTGGGGTCACTATCTATGAGGGGGCTGTATGGCACTGTCTAGAAGTGGGAGGGGTGCACTATCTACATGGGGGGCACTATCTACAAGGGGGCTGTGTGTGGCACACATGGGAGTGGGAGGGAGGCCCAGTCAAAAGTTTGCTATGGGGCCCAGTCTGTCCTAGTTATGCCCCTGCATCCACTACTTCCGTCACAAACCTCTCCAGTTGAACGCCTGGAAGATCAGCTCTTCTGGCGATAGTCTTTCCAGCATCAACATCAGAGACCGAAGCCATCCACGCCTCCGATCTCCAGTGCAGCAAGCTGGATCAGCAGCTCTCCACGCCAGTCCGTCAGCAAGACATGGCAGCGCTGGACCGTACACACGGCACGCCAGGGACACCGGTAAGAAGCCAGTTCACCGGTCTCCACACTGGCTAGTCGACAAGAAAATAAAAAATAGTCTAGAGAGTCGGCACTTCAGGGAGCCGGAGTTGATCAGCGTGACCACGTGTTTGACGCATAAGGAATACGAGTGGTGAGCAGCGGCATGTCACCTCTGCCACACGCGCTGAATACTCGAGGGCACCGGTAGGATCAGTACAGGACGAATAATGTCATGTAGTTTAAGTGGATATAAACTGTGAACCAGTCTTCAGAGACAAGCAGACAGTTAACCTGTTAGTGACCGCCATAGGTGTTTTTACGGTGGCCACAAATGGCCTTTATTCCGATGCAGTAGCCTTTTTACAGAATAAATCTGAGCCATTGGGAGCAGATAAATCTGCCTGAGAGCAGACCTGCTTGAACGGACGGGATCGAAATCAGTATCGATCCCACCCGTTTAACCCCTCAGATGCGGCACTCAATATCGACCACCGCATCTGAGTGGTTTTAGAGGGAGGGGGCTCCCTCTCTCACCCCACTAGCACACCCGCAATGTGATCGCGGGGTGCCGATGGCTTCTATGGCAGCCGGGGTCCTAATAAAGGCCCCCAGGTCTGCCTGTAGTCAATGCCTGTTAGGCTATGCCGGAGGCATGGACTAACAGATGCCTGTCAGTTTTACACTGACAGGCCTAATACACTGCAATACAGAAGTATTAAAGTATATTATAAAAGCGATCAAATGATCGCATAGTAAAGTCCCCTGGTGGGACTAATAAAAAAGTTAAAAAAGAGTTTAATAAAGTTAATAATAAATAAATAAATAAATAAAAACCCCAAGTAAAAACAAAATTAAATACCCACTTTTCCCCTTACAAAATGCTTTACTATAATAAAAAAAAATGACACATATTTGGTATCGCCGCGTCCGTAACGACCCCAACTATAAAGATATTACATTATTTAATATAACCAAATATATAGTAATGATCACATACCAAAGCAACATCAACTAGTAACGCTATAGTTATTTCTATGGAGTGATCAGGAGACAAAAATATATAAATTGCCCGCATCATACTAAGATATAAACCCAAAAAGGGAAAGATGCCGGAAGAAGCTGCGAAGTATCAGAAGTTTAAGAAAACTTTATTGTCAAATATTAAATACATAAACGATGGTCCACGGACACACCAAAAAGTGGACAACCTAATCTGGATGTAGATGGTTCTTGTCCGTTTTCTTTACTCCATTATATATATTCATGTCTCGTGTCACTTTCTTTCACTTTATATCTTTTCGTGCTTCTGTTTTCTATATCTGCATTTTTCTATACACCATTGTTACACCTTGTGTGTTAGAATTCTTTGTCACACATTTTTTTGCTACACATTCTTTACATCTTTACTTTTTATTTTCTGCTATTTCTTTTTTGATAACCATTGTGTAATGGCAGGAAGGAGGTGAAGGGAAAGTGAGCCCTAATCTACCCACCGCCCTGTCCCTGCCTACTTGCAACGACTCGCCCTAGGCGACGAGGTACAACTGGGCGGCGGTCCCTACGCTGGCTAAGTGCACAGGAAGACAAACAGGGGACACGCAAGGGAAGGGGCAGTAGCCACGGAACGCCACGAGGAAACGGGGCGGCGAACGAACAGTCAGGACCAGGACGAAGTGAGTACACCCGAGCGGGCACGGAGACAGAAGCAAGCCAGGGGCAAAGCAAAGCAGGTCAAGCAGAACTGCAGCAAGGCAGAAGCACGGCAGAAGCAGGCTGGAGCAAGCAGCAGTGGGGCCAGGAATCCAAAAGAATTACAAGCACTGAGGGAGAGCACAGGGCAGGTAATAAAGGGCAGGGGGCGGAGCTAACTCCGACAGACCAGGCCGCGATAGGCTCTCCCACTCCTGAGCCTGCCACCCTGGTTGGTGGGAGATGGTGTCAGTCGAACAGGTCTGGCCTCAGGTGTGGATTGATTAATCCCAGGAGAATAGCTAGATGAAGTACCTGGCAGATCCCTAACAGTACTCCCCCTTTTATGAGGGGCCACCGGACCCTTACTAAGGGGACCCGGTTTAGTGGGGAAGAGGAGGTGGAACCTCCTGATCAATACCCCAGCGTGAACATCACGGGCAGGTACCCAAGTCCTCTCCTCCGGCCCGTATCCTCTCCAATGGACCAGGTACTGGAGGGAGCCCTGGACCATCCTACTGTCCATAATCTTGGCCACCTCGAATTCCACCCCCTCAGGGGTGAGAACGGGAACAGGAGGTTTCCTCGAGGGGGACCAGGACGGGGAGCAGCGTTTAAGGAGGGAGGCATGGAAGACGTCATGTATGCGAAAGGATGGGGGGAGCTCCAGACGGAAGGATACAGGGTTGAGGACTTCAATGATCTTATAAGGTCCAATAAATCGGGGAGCAAACTTCCTGGACGGGACCTTAAGGCGCAAGTTCCTGGACGACAACCAGACCAAATCCCCGACGACAAACCGGGGGTTAGCAGAACGTCTACTATCCGCCTGAATCTTTTGTGCGCTCTGGGACGCCTCTAGGTTCTTCTGAACCTGGGCCCAGACAGTGCACAGTTCCCGATGAACCTCCTCTACCTCAGGATTATTGGAACAACCAGGGGAGACGGAGGAGAACCTTGGGTTAAACCCGAAATTACAGAAAAACGGGGAGACCCCTGACGAGTTACTGACCCGGTTATTCAGGGAAAATTCAGCAAGGGGAAGGAATGAGACCCAATCGAATTGACAGTCAGAGATGAAACACCTTAAATATTGTTCCAGGGATTGGTTGGTCCTTTCCGTTTGCCCATTAGTTTCGGGATGGAAGGCGGAGGAGAAGGACAGATCAATCTCCAACTTTTTACAAAAAGCTCTCCAAAATAAGGAAACAAATTGTACCCCTCTGTCAGAAACGATATTGACTGGGGCCCCATGGAGACGCAGGATGTGTTTCACAAACAAAGAAGCTAACGTCTTGGCGTTAGGTAGCTTCTTAAGGGGCACAAAGTGGCACATCTTGCTGAAGCGGTCGACTACCACCCACACCACCGACTTGCCCTGAGATGGAGGCAAATCGGTGATAAAATCCATGGAGATATGGGTCCAAGGTCTCTGGGGAATGGGCAAGGAACGTAGTAGGCCCGCAGGTCGGGACCTAGGGGTTTTGGACCTAGCGCAAACCTCACAAGCGGCGACGTAAGCCCTAACATCTTTAGGCAACCCAGGCCACCAATAGTTTCTGGTAATGAGGTGTTTGGTGCCCAAGATGCCAGGATGACCAGATAGAGCGGAGTCATGGTTTTCCCTGAGTACCCTCAGCCGGTATTGCAGGGGAACAAACAGTTTGTCCCCAGGGACGTTCCCGGGAGCTGCACCCTGATCAGCCGCGATATCAGAAGCTAAATCAGAATCCGTGGCAGAGACGATTATACCAGGGGGTAAAATACAAGCAGGATCCTTCTCGGAAGGAGGATTGGCCATGAAACTACGTGACAGAGCGTCAGCCTTAATATTCTTGGACCCAGCCCTATAGGTAACCAAGAAATTAAATCTGGTAAAGAATAGTGCCCACCGAGCTTGTCTAGGATTAAGCCTCCGGGCCGATTCTAGGAAAACCAGATTCTTGTGATCCGTAAGGACCGTTACCTGGTGTCTGGCCCCCTCCAGGAAGTGCCGCCACTCCTCAAAAGCCCATTTAATGGCTAGAAGTTCGCGGTTGCCAATATCATAGTTACTCTCCGTGGGCGAAAACTTCCTAGAGAAGTAAGCACAGGGGCGGAGATGGGTGAGGGAGCTGGTACCCTGGGACAAGACGGCCCCCACTCCCACCTCGGAAGCGTCAACCTCCACAATAAATGGCTCCTCTTGGTTGGGCTGAATCAGCACGGGGGCCGAGATAAAGCACTTCTTGAGAGTCTCAAAGGCCTGGACGGCCTCAGGGGACCAATGGAGGACATCGGCACCCTTGCGGGTAAGGTCCGTAAGAGGCTTAGCGACGACCGAGAAGTTGGCAATAAATCTCCTGTAATAGTTGGCGAACCCTAAAAAACACTGTAACGCCTTAAGGGAGGCAGGTTGGACCCATTCCGCCACAGCTTGAACCTTGGCAGGGTCCATGCGGAATTCATGAGGAGTGAGGATTTGCCCTAAAAATGGTATCTCCTGTACCCCAAAGACACATTTTTCAGTCTTAGCAAACAGATTATTCTCCCGAAGGACCTGGAGCACCTTCCTGACATGCTCCACGTGGGAGGACCAGTCCTTGGAAAACACCAGTATGTCATCAAGGTACACAACAAGAAAATTACCCAGGTACTCTCTCAGGATTTCATTAATAAAATTCTGGAAGACAGCAGGGGCATTACACAACCCAAAGGGCATGACCAGGTATTCGAAATGACCCTCGGGTGTGTTGAACGCAGTTTTCCACTCATCCCCCTCTTTGATGCGGATAAGGTTATATGCCCCCCGTAGATCGAACTTAGAAAACCATTGGGCTCCCTGAACCTGATTAAAAAGATCCGGAATCAAAGGAAGTGGGTACTGGTTCCTTACGGTGACCTTATTCAGGTTACGATAATCAATGCACGGCCTAAGACCACCATCCTTCTTCCCCACGAAGAAGAAGCCAGCACCTACAGGAGAAGTCGAGGGGCGAATGAAACCCTTGGCCAGGCATTCTTGGATATACACCCTCATCGCTTCACGTTCAGGACATGAAAGATTAAATATCCTACCCTTAGGAAGCTTGGCACCAGGCACCAAATCGATAGCGCAATCGTAATCTCTATGGGGGGGCAACACCTCGGAGGCCTCCTTAGAAAACACATCGGCGAAGTCCTGAACAAACTCAGGAAGCGTGTTTACCTCCTCCCGGGGAGAAATAGAGTTAACAGAAAGACATGACATAAGACATTCATTACCCCATTTGGTGAGATCCCCAGTATTCCAATCAAACGTGGGATTATGCAACTGCAACCAGGGAAGACCTAATACCAGATCAGACGATAATCCCTGCATCACCAGTACAGAGCACTGCTCCAAATGCATGGAGCCAACCAGGAGTTCAAAAACAGGAGTATGCTGAGTAAAATAACCATTAGCAAGGGGGGTTGAGTCGATTCCTACTACAGGGATAGGATAAGGTAAATCAATACAAGGCATCTTTAGAGACATAGCAAATTCCACAGACATGATATTAGCAGATGAGCCAGAATCCACGAAAGCACTGCCCGTGGCAGACCGGCCAGCAAACAAGACCTGAAAGGGAAGCAAAATTTTATTGCGTTTCACATTAACGGGAAATACCTGTGCGCCCAAGTGACCTCCCCGATGATCACTTAGGCGCGGAAGTTTTCCGGCTTCTTATTCTTGCGCCTGGGACAGGTGTTCAGTAGATGCTTGTCGTCCCCACAGTAGAAGCAGAGACCATTCATTCTGCGAAACTCCCTACGTTGTCGAGGGGACATGGAGGCCCCGAGTTGCATAGGTACCTCCGAGTCCTCCGTGGAGGGGCGAGGAGACGGGACCTCGGGGGGGATCGCAGAAAAGTCAGAGGGGAGCACACTGAAGCGTTCTAGCTGACGTTCCCTGAGACGTCGGTCAAGTCGTACTGCTAGGGCCATAACCTGGTCAAGGGAGTCAGGCGAGGGGTAGCTAACCAGCAGATCCTTCAGGGCGTCAGATAATCCTAACCTAAACTGGCACCTTAGGGCCGGATCGTTCCACTGAGAAGCTATGCACCACTTCCTAAAATCAGAACAGTATTCCTCAACCGGTCTCCTACCCTGACGTAAGGTCACCAGCTGACTCTCGGCTAAAGCAGTCCTGTCAGTCTCGTCGTAAATGAGTCCGAGGGCAGAGAAAAAACGATCAACAGAGGAAAGTTCAGGGGCGTCAGGAGCCAAGGAGAAGGCCCACTCTTGGGGCCCTTCCTGGAGTCGGGATATGATGATACCCACCCGCTGGTTCTCGGAACCTGAGGAGTGGGGCTTTAGGCGGAAATACAGTCTGCAACTCTCCCGGAAGGAGAGAAACGTCTTACGGTCCCCTGAAAACCGGTCTGGTAGCTTGAGGTCGGGTTCTAGAGGTGAGGTGAGGGGTACTACTAAAGCAGCGTCACCCTGATTGACCCTTTGGGCCAGGGCCTGGACCTGTAGGGAGAGGCCCTGCATCTGCTGGGTCAGGGTCTCAAGGGGGTCCATGATAGCGTCAGCGTAGGAGAAATGGTAGACTAGGTAAGGGCTTGTAATTATGTAATGGCAGGAAGGAGGTGAAGGGAAAGTGAGCCCTAATCTACCCACCGCCCTGTCCCTGCCTACTTGCAACGACTCGCCCTAGGCGACGAGGTACAACTGGGCGGCGGTCCCTACGCTGGCTAAGTGCACAGGAAGACAAACAGGGGACACGCAAGGGAAGGGGCAGTAGCCACGGAACGCCACGAGGAAACGGGGCGGCGAACGAACAGTCAGGACCAGGACGAAGTGAGTACACCCGAGCGGGCACGGAGACAGAAGCAAGCCAGGGGCAAAGCAAAGCAGGTCAAGCAGAACTGCAGCAAGGCAGAAGCACGGCAGAAGCAGGCTGGAGCAAGCAGCAGTGGGGCCAGGAATCCAAAAGAATTACAAGCACTGAGGGAGAGCACAGGGCAGGTAATAAAGGGCAGGGGGCGGAGCTAACTCCGACAGACCAGGCCGCGATAGGCTCTCCCACTCCTGAGCCTGCCACCCTGGTTGGTGGGAGATGGTGTCAGTCGAACAGGTCTGGCCTCAGGTGTGGATTGATTAATCCCAGGAGAATAGCTAGATGAAGTACCTGGCAGATCCCTAACACATTGGCTATAGTCTTATATACATTTTACATATTGTTCACTATGGATTGCATGTCTATATAGTTATACCTATGTAGAGCTATACAATAATTCACAGTGTACATATATATATGTGATAAGTACGACGCTGTCACCTCATCTTCATTCCTTCCTTTCTTGCATTCTCCCCTCTTTTCTCAAATCGTTCTGGCTTTTACTTTTACTATATTCATAATTTAGCACCTAAAACGGTTTTGTATGTTTTGAATCTATCCATTATTGAGACGCTAAAATGTATTCTACCTCTTTCTTTATACTCTGCATTACATGTGTTGGCCTCTAAGTGTCATATATCTCTTGATACGAATGCGCCTCCGTCGAGTGTTTAGTGCCTTCTCCGCCTCTGGGTCTCAGCCTACGTCGCACCATGGTGATGGCGCACGTGACCGTGTCATCAGGCGCTCGCGTGCCCCACACACATGTTGCGCTGGATGTGCGACTTTCGGTAGGCGGGTCGACACACCACTGCATCCATGCGCCCAGTAGCATAACGCCATATTTATTATCATTCACCCGGCCTATCCGTTCCATTATTGGCTACTTCACCTTTAAAAGGTAATACGCTCCAGTTTAGCATCACCCCCAGGCGAAGGCAAGTGCACCGAAACGCATGTCGGGTGGACGCCAATCTGTGTATGTTCCCTGTATTGTTGCATTATGGGTCAGTATTGGCATCGGCGATCATTCTCTGATTGTCCTACAGTTATTTATCTTCACTTCCATGTAATGATCGTCCTTCGTGTATTTTCATGTTTACAATCTTTATTGGGCTTATTCTCTGTACCCATTTTTACCGTAAAACATCCAGATTAGGTTGTCCACTTTTTGGTGTGTCCGTGGACCATCATTTATGTATTTAATATTTGTCAATAAAGTTTTAAACTTCTGATACTTCACAGCTTCTTCTGGCATCTTTCCCTTTTTGGGTTTATAGCTTAGTATGATGCGGGCAATTTATATATTTTTGTCTCCTGATCCATAAAAATAACTATCGTTTTTGTTTTTTTATTCATATCTATTACATTATTTAAGCCTCACGGTGAACGCCAGAAAACATAAAATCACCATTGTCCTAGCCTTATCTAACCATGATGGTGGCCTCAATACCCCATCTATTCTTCACTATCACAGAGCTGTGATTCTGGATCCAATGAGATCGCCGTGGGTGAGAGATAACACCAAGCTCTGGGCAGAGATCCAACTCCAGTTTTGAAATCATTTCTCTTTAAAACTTCACCGAAATATCTTCTCCATTTTCAACACAAATTCTTCTTCTCTCTCTCGTCTTCAGCAATGTCTCACGTGTGGAAGTCAAAGTCACCACATCCAGATCTTTACAAAACGGACTTCTCCTCGGAGCCTCTGGAGGGACCGGAGTTGGCGGTTCCGGGGTTGCGTCTTACCCTTTGGAATAGTTTGAATATTATTAAGCAGGTCCATTATAGCCGGACGGACAATTAGTTTCTTTCCAACACCTAAACACAACTTACAAGATGCCGCACACGGAAATGTCTACATTTTCACAGATCAGACATTTATTGTACGGTTTACCCCATCACCCACATCGGATGCCCCAAGTTTATTTCGTGCATAGTTATCAGCGACACAACCTGCTCAGAAAGGTATTTCCAGATGCTTCCAATGAATAAAACTGGGGGATGTTCATCCACTCTCTCAATAGAAAAGCATATAGACAAGCTATAAATATATGAAGTACGTGCCCGCAAATACTTACTAAATTCACCAGAAAAAACACAGGCACTAATCGAATATGAAACCAAAACCTGAAGCCATAGTCCCAAAAATGAAGATATCCATTGAATAACAGGAGGAAAATGACTTTATAATTCCATGTTGGAAAGAGACCGTTCACCACAACTCCAAACATACAACATATACACAAAAGACGTAGAAAATGATGAGAGCAAAGTGTGGTAGAGCCGTGGAGGACACCGCAGGCTACAATATCTACAGAAAGTACAAAGAGACTACAAATGGGAGGCATATCAACAGTATAGTATAAAGGAGTATAATGCAAGTAAACAGTAAATACTGACACTCCACCGGCTCAGTCAGTCATTTGAACAACGGCACCGTACGTATCCATGTAAATACTTCAAACTATATGGAAGGTAAGACCAAACCAAAAACATGACCATGGGATTACAGAGCTCGCCCCATTTCGAACCCTTTTGCTTAACCTTACCATCAATACTGTCCACCCCCTTTCTTGCTTCCAGGCCTTTTTCCCCTCCTCCCATGTCACTCTCCCATCCCCAGTGAGACACACGAGACAGTGGGTTGGAAATTTTCGGCCACAGCAGCCATTTTATTAACAAATTTACATGAACATAAAACATAACTTTATAAATAACATTACTAGGAAAGGGGAAGTCCTTGGAGCTCAAAAACTTTGGCGCCTAACTGCCCCCTGTATAGCTACTTACCCCCAGCCGTCTCCCTACAGGCTCAGAGGCACCTTTCTGCTCCGCAGTTGGCTTGCCAAGTATGTAAAACCACTCCCCGGGACACCACCCAGCAGGAGTCCAAAATACGCCCATCTCCATGAGCAATTATGTATTTGTTAGGGACCATACCTCTGATGAATCCCCCACTTCAAATTACCACCAACTCCAAGGACCCCCCAATCCGCCACACGAGCATACTTAGACCACCTTTAAGTATGCGAGCCCCCACCATTCATCATTGCCCGCTCGATTCCTTCCTGAATCCGCAAGGCCCATAGGTCAATGCCCACCGCATTGAGATGCACTCCATCACCTAGCCAATACTTCCCTTGGCCATCCTCGAAATCGTAGTGCCGCACAAAAAATCCCCCGTTTTTTACCACAAAGCTGGAAACCGCCCGATTGACTTTCACCCGGGCCTTGTTTACACGCTCTACCGAACGCGCATTTCTCCATACACTACGCGGCACTATTTCCGACCAAATCACCTTTACCTTCGGAAAACAGGACCAAAGCCGGAGAAGGTCATACTTCACATCCCGAATTAATTCTCTAAACGGGCGAGTACCTAAGTCGTTTCCCCCTACATGAAGGACCAACAAATCAGGAACCCGATCCAACTGCGCATACCGATGGAAATCCGGCAAAACTCGACTCCACACCATACCGTATCACCACCGCCGACCTTTGGAACCCCAGTTGCCGCCCATCTGGCCGCACATCAGCCCTTAACGCCCCCCAGTGCACATATGAGTGCCCAAGAATCCACACCAGTGCAGGTGTACCATCTGAAATAGAGGAATAACAACGATAACACCAACCAAGACAGCATGCTGATACGATAAAACAAATCACATAAAATGGAGACGCACGTAGGACTTATACCTCCCCGACTCCCAACTCCTAACTACCACATCAGGCCCCAACCCCCATGACGCAGCCTCCGTGGCTGCCCCAATACGAAAGGAGTGTGGTGAATAAATACCCTTATCCAAACCCAACACCTGCAAACATCTACGGAAGACAGCTGTAAACTGGCATCTTGACAAGAAAGCCCCATCCGTATGACATAACAGCGCCCCCCCCCTACACCCTCGCAGCGCGACGTATCGCTCATAGCATTTCACCGGGCACATCCCCGCCCTTGCCACCGTCCCCAGAACCACTCGTTTACCTTTTCCACTTTGATCCGATTTTGACCGCCTTACCCAGAATTCCACTCTCCCCCTCCTCCTGTTACATCTTCCGCTTGCAAACCCCCCGCTCTCTTCTTACTAGGGGAAATTAACTCGCCCACTCTTAAAGCTCCAAAAAACGCCCATGAAAAAGCCAACTGAAACAATGCTACCTCATAGCCCGAGAAACACACCTTCCCCAACACTTGACCTAACTGCTCCAAAAGCGCGAAAGAAACCGGGCGACGGCCATCCGGCCGCCCCGCCCCCTTTTTCCGAAACCCCTTCAATGCCTGGACAATCAAGAAATCTTTCGTCACGTCCCCCAACCCCCTTAGTTTAAAACCAAAGGCCAAAGCTGACATGAAACGATTCACTTTAGACACCGACCAGCCTTCCACTGAGACCCATCCCAAAAACCCCAACAAAGCTACCACTTGTTCCTCCATCGACCCGCACTCGGGCGAACCTGTCAACCACGACATCCAGTCCCTCCACGCCGCGTCGTACGCCAACCATGTACCAGGCGCTAGAGAAGACTTGATCAAACCTTGTGCTGCTCGTAAACCACGTCCCAAAGCCATCCCGGGAATGCAACCCCTTCCAGATCCGCCTACGGTGCCAACCGACGAAACCGCTCCCACTATAGGCGAGAGAGAGAATCTGCGATGTCATTCTGTACCCCCGGAACATGAACCGCAACAATCCACGCATTGAGTTCCAAACAACGCAACACCAGCCGCCGTAACAACCTTACCACTGGGGGTGAAGTAGCCGTTACATTATTGATTGCCAACACCACCCCCATATTATCACAGTGGAACCGCACCTTGCTATTACGGAAACGCTCCCCCCAAATCTCCACCGCCACCACAATTGGGAAGAGTTCCAGAAGTACAAGCTTACGAACCAGTCCCAACGACACCCATTCCTCCGGCCACTGCCCCACGCACCACTGTCCTCTACAATAAATACCGAAACCCGCACTACCTGCAGCATCGGTAAACAATTCCCATTGCACATTATCCACCACCGGCGAGATCAACAACGATTTTCCATTATAAAAATTCAAAAACTCTCTCCATACTGCCAAGTCATCCCGATGCTCCCACGTTAACCGCACAAAATAATGCTTGGCTCTAACCCCCGCCGTCGCTGACGCCAACCTCCTGCAAAAAACTCTGCCCATGGGCATTATCCGGCAAGCAAAATTAAGTTTTCCTAACAACGACTGCAAATCCCGCAGCTGAATCTTATGAAGCCGACCCGTCCTGCTCACTTCCAAACGCAACGCTTCCAACTTGTCCTTAGGAAGTCGACACTCCAATGCCACCGAATCCAGGGTACTGCCAAGAAAAACTATACAAGTACTGGGACCCACAGTCTTCTCTGGAGATAACGGAACCCCAAACCGCTGAGCGACCCACTGTATTGCCCCCAGCAAATTGGCGCACACCTCCGACCCCGCTGGGCCCACACACAGGAAGTCATCTAGATAATGTATGACCGACTCTAACCCTGCCACTTCCCGGATTACCCACTCTAGGAACGAACTAAACACCTCGCAAGATACTGAACAACCCATCGGGAGACACCGATCCATATAATAAGCCCCCTCCCAGTAACACCCTAACAGCCGCTGGCTGTCCGGATGAACCGGGAGAAGCCGGAAAGCCGATTCCACATCGGTCTTTGCCATAAGGGCCCCCGCCCCGTATCGCCGCACCCACTCAACTGCCGCGTCAAACGATGTATATACCACCGAACATAGCTCCGGCGCAATGCCATCATTTACAGACAACCCCGCGGATGCGACAAATGATGGATAAGCCGGAATTTATTTGGCTCCTTTTTTGGAACAACCCCTAACGGTGACACAACCATGTCCTCAACGGGCCGCACCGGGAACGGTCCCGCCATGCGCCCTAACCCCACTTCTTTACGCAACTTGTCTGACACTACCTCCGGATACTCCATTGCCGACTTTAAATTCCGTAGGGAAAGGGGGCCCGCATGAACCGGGGAAGGGATCACAAAACCAAACTGAAAACCACGCAACAACAACTCGCCTTTCTCCCTGTCCGGGAACCTATTTAGGTACGGCTCCATCTCTTCCCACCTCACCGGCGTCAGCCCCCTGACCCCCACCACTTCCCCCTTTTCCCTTCCCTTTTTTGAAACACTTGGCGGACCCGTGCGAAGTCCCGCCGCAAGAGGAGCAAGAGTGCTTAAACTTACATCCCGCCCCAAACTTGCATTGACCGTCGTTAAACTGCCAGCACAAGCCCGCCCTTCCTCCTGTTCCTCCCCCCGCTTGCCCCGATTGTCCTGAGGGGCCGGCAACCCCAGCCCCCCCCCCTTGAAAGGACTGCCCGAACTTAGCCGGGGCCATTACTTTTAACCAAAGCCCAATGTCTTTATTATCCCATCTAATGTTGGGACGAACCGCTTTCCTCTGACGAAACTGTTCGTCATACCGCAGCCAAGTCTGACCCCCATACGAGCGGTGCGCCTCCCCTATCGCATCCATGTACCCGAAAAGGGCGGAGCAATTCTCCGGCGCCTTTTCCCCTATAACACTGGCCAGTATGGCAAACGCCTGCAACCAATTCACAAACGTCTGCGGGATTAAACGATATCGACGCTTCTCTTCCTCCTCCTTTTTACTTTCCCACCTTTTATCCTTGTCTAAATTAAACTTTTCCAGAGGAAGAAGCGAAAAGATTTCTACGTACTCATCCCTCCAAACTTTTTCTTTCACTTCAGTCTTCAAATGCGACCCCAACAACCCCTCAAAACAAACGGACACCTCGCCTTTAGCTTTATCATCTAACCTCACCCTATCCACATCCTTATCTTTATCAGTCTGAACCGCAACCGTCACTCCCCCGACCTCCACCTCGGGTACCGTCCTCGGGGGTTGCACCGATTCACCACCCCACCCCCCGCTACCGGAACCCACGCCTCAACCGGGGATGCAGCCTTCACACAGCCAAGCAACAGCCAAGCAATTCCTGCACATCTCCCCCCCCTCTCCCAACAGACAACAACCCACTATTATCAACATTCCTAACTGCCTCCCCTTGAGAACCCTCCCCAAACCCCGGGGATCTAAATATCGCTGGAAATGTATGTAATGGTGACATCGACTCACCAGACTGCATGGGCGCTGAGTTCCCACCAGCCGGGGCGACGGGACCTCCACGACGATCATCCTCCATTGGCACCCCTCCGTTTTCACCCACCTCCGGACATCTGGGGCCTGAAGCCGCACTGCAGGCTCTGCAGCCGTGCGCACCATCCTGAACCGCATAAGTGTCGCCAGACGTCAGGGGCCGTTCCGGCCTCCGCTCTCTCTCCACCGCTGCCCCCTCCCTCCGTCTCTGCAGCACCACCGATTGTGGCCTGCGTGACCGTCCGGGGACATCTTCCTGCTGACAGGCGGGCCGCCCGACTGGTGCATCGCCAGATCGGCCCGCCGCAAATCCTCGTGGTGCTGACCTGGAGACGGGAGGCTGTCCCACTGGCCTGGGACCCTGCCCTCCACTCTCCGGAGGGCCCGACCGGCGACCGGGATTCCTCCCGGATCGGGACCTCCGCCCCCTAGCGGTGGAAGCGGAAACCCGGCCCGGAGCGTCCCTCGAGGGGCTCCCAAGCCTGCGTCGAGCCCTAGGCAATTCGTCCGGGCTAAGACGTTCTAGCGGCCGCACCCGCCGCGACCGCCGGAGGGGGGATGTCATCACCTCAGGCGCTGCCTGCGTCCCGGCCGCACTCGAACCCGCTGCCTCCTCCAGCCCTGCCGACAACTCCGTCCCCGATGCCACCGGACCCGTCCTCCCGAGCTCCTCCTCAAGCCAGGCCATGTCCCGTTCCGCCACAGCCTGCCGCACTTGCTCCATCAGGGCCTGCATCGTTCTTAAGATCAGTACAAGGCTAACTGCTTTCCTGGGGCCTGAATGGCACGAAACTGTCTCTCACCCTTCCTATATGCCCTCTGTTAACCTCGCCCCCTCCCCTCCCCCTTCCTCCCCCTCCTCCCCTTGAACATTTCAACTCATTCCTTCTCCCCTGCAACCCTGGTCATGTTTGCCTCCACCAATCATTGCATGATGTGTCCGGCTATTTCTTTACTGATGATCCCATATATGCATAATCCCATGTAGGGGGAAGGATGATATTAGTCCCAAATGTATAAGCACGACAATATAAAATACAAGCGCTGCAGATATGAATTGATTATGCCGCAGACAAGCCTCCTGCCGTGTCCTCTCACCGCACCCTCCAACACGCGTTTCGCAATCTTTCTTCAGGACTCCGTTCCAACGGAAAGCTCAGACGGAACGGGACCCTGGCGCAGACGTGAACGAAGCCTTAGAAGTAAAAATGTCTGACGAACAATGGAGATGATCTTTTAGCTACCTCTCGAAAACTTCTAAATGTATTTCACACCTGGAAAACTCTGGGACAATCTTCTACCGCTGGTTCCTCACTCCCCAGAAATGACAGCAAATCTCCCCTAGATGTTCTAGTCTCTGCTGGAAATGTAAATCTGCTGAACATTTCTCCCCCTCTGGTGGGAACGTCCTGCGGTGAATAATTTATGGAACGAGGTGTTTCACCTGTTATCTGGCCTTTGCGAGACACGGCGTCCACCAGATCCGGCCTTGGCATTACTGGGAATAGGTCTTGACATGTTACCAAGTGATCACACCACGATCATCTCTCATGCCTTAATAACCACACGACTACAAATTTCCCATCACTGGGAAGATAATTGTCATCCAAATCTACAAATGGTTATTAGAGGTGTCAATAAGAATTGTTGGCATGAATTGACCTTTCCAGGAGCCGATTGTGGACGCTCTTGACGCTGGGATTGTAGAGTTCGTTCAGTTAGGGACAAGAACCATAGCATATCTTTTCTACCCCCCTTTATAGGCCAAACACCCCAGAATTTACCCATCCCATAAAACACGGACACATTGGTTTGGATAAATCTTGGCCACAGCAGCCATTTTATTAACAAACATAAATAACAATAAACAAATTAGCATAGAAAAATTAACGTGGAAAGGGGAGTCCTTGGACCTACAAAAATCTGGCGCCAAAAATTTGCCCATCTGCATAATATTTACCCCCTGCCATCTCCCACAGGCTCAGGGGCACCGTCATAACTGCAGTTGGTTGTCCTTAAGTGCCACCACTCCCCGGGACACCACCCAGCAGGAGCCCAAATTGAGCCAGACCACCGATCAATTATATAATTCGGGAGGGACCGTACTCGCAATGAATCCCCCCCACACAATTTACCACCAACTCCAAAGACCCCCGTTCCGTCAACATTGCTGCGACTCTGCTTCAACTGCCCCCACAGCGTCCCTGAATCTGTGAAAAAAGAAAAGATAGAAACGAGCAACGCAGCGAAAAAAGGAAAAAACACCAACAAACATTTAAGGTTGAACAGGCCGGACAGTTGTAAGATCTTGATTTTCTTCTAATGGTAAAAATCATCCAAAATAACAGAAGCCTCATCATACATAAAGATGCTTCGAGCCGGTGCTAGACATAAGATCGCCGCTGGCTCCTCCATCGCCTGGCATGTGGGGGGAGATAAGGGGCTGCCATTATTTCAGGGATAATAGTAGGGCGGGTACATCCTCTCTATTCTTGGTTTCACGCAAAGGATTGTGGGTCAGCACCTATAGACATGGTCAGCTAAACGATCTGTGGCATTTGGAAAGGAGCTGGTGGTATCATCAGAGATCAGTCACGGCCTTGTCCTCTGCCGGGGACACTCTCCAGACACATGAACATTGCTCCCTAATATCAGGTCTATCCATAACAACGGTTTTCAGAGATGAAGTCACATTAACTCGGCGCGGTCATAAAAATATGTCCACATTACATGTCCTCAACAGGCCAAGGACAGAGTCGGAGAACTTTTTGGATTTTTTCACCCCCTTATCTTGGCTTCTTGGCATAATCCAAAAAGTCTAATTTGTCTTTCCTTCTTTCCATAAGTCTGCACCCCCCGTACCGAGGCGTCATCACTATTACCATGTCCTGCAAGAAAATGTTCAATATTACAAAACCCCCCGGTGTCGCGTATCTTACAGGATCTGCCGAGCCCAGGAAACATCATGAGAAGTTCACACCTGAGTCGTTCACTTTAGTGGTTGTGATCACCAGGTCGTGACTAAACCTTCTGTAAGAACGAGCTGTGGACATGTCACGAACCATAAGAAGGGGACACATCGCGGCCCGGGATCTCATCCGCACAGGTCCTGCCCAGGAACATCTCCAGCCCAAAGTCTTCTCCTGATCGATACATTATTACTCCCGTATGTTCAAAATAGTTCTCTACAAGAAGAAATAAATTCTCTCCTCTGGAGGGGAGAAATCTTGTAGACTTTTTCCAGGGGATCATTGTCCTAAAGGGTTACCTACTAGCGGGATCTCCGAAAGGCGGATCAATAAGGTTCCCCCATATAGAGAGCTCCACTGATGACATCATCAGACAATGTGACTCTACAGTAAACCTTCACTTCAAACAGGTGTAATGTCTCAGCGCAAATACCAACGGGACAAGAAGAGAAACGGAGGAGGTCAGCTGCTCCACCGATACCGTGCCCGGAACGCTGTATAGATACCCACATAAATACATATATATATACACACAACCGAATGACCCCTATATCAGAGACACCGACCCCTTCACGATCAGAGCTTCTCTGTATGGATATTAGACACGTGACCCCGGAGTGAGAACGTTTTCCGTGTATTAGTTTCAGTGGAATTCACACTAGAGGAGCGACTTGGAGAGCGGCGTGGTCATCGGTGCTAGAATATTAGTATTTCACAAACTGACAACCTTATGGGGTTTCTCGTGCAGCGGTGTGGAGAGTACACCGAGAATGATGTGATCGAGGAAAAACACCCAGGAAAGGGGAACCTGTGGACGTCAACAACTGGTCAATGAAAGAGTCAGAGGAGGATGTGAAGAATCGTTCTGAAAAACAGACGGGGAACAGTCAATACCTATACACACAAACACACACACACAAACACCCATATATAATACACATACAGACATATACATGTACACAAACCCACACATATATACCTATAAACACACACACACGCACACGCACACACAGACATATGCATAAACCCACACGTGTATATATATATATATACACACACACACACATATATATACACATACAGACATATACATGTACACAAACCCACACATATATACCTATACACACACACACACACACCCATATATAATACACATACAGACATATACATGTACACAAACCCACACATATATACCTATAAACACACACACACACGCACACGCACACACAGACATATGCATAAACCCACACGTGTATATATATATACACACACACACACACATATATATACACATACAGACATATACATGTACACAAACCCACACATATATACCTATACACACACACACACACCCATATATAATACACATACAGACATATACATGTACACAAACCCACACATATATACCTATAAACACACACACACACGCACACGCACACACAGACATATGCATAAACCCACACGTGTATATATATATACACACACACACATATATATACACATACAGACATATACATGTACACAAACCCACACATATATACCTATACACACACACACACACCCATATATAATACACATACAGACATATACATGTACACAAACCCACACATATATACCTATACACACACACACACACACATATATATACACATACAGACATATACATGTACACAAACCCACACATATATACCTATAAACACACACACACACACGCACACACAGACATATACATAAACCCACACGTGTATATATATATACACACACACACACACACACATATATATACACAGAGATATACAATATCATTTTTGCTCCTGGGCACATAACAGCGAGTGCTTTGTGGCATTACACATGGGTGCGTTCGTGTTACTTCTCGCTATTTTGGGACAGTGTTTATCAGTTACAGCCGTCACCTCTTGCTCAGTATTTAGTTATTAGTCATTTATCTGCAGCCTGTGAGTTCCGGTCACGATCTTTCACACCGTTATTATCTGCAGCTCAGCTGTATTCATATCTAATATCCCCAGATATCAGCGTGTGCCGCGGAGCCACGTACAGGTGACACTCATGGAGACTCGGGTGCTGGATTTGCTCCGGACATGTCTGACCGTTTTTGCCTCCTCACATTGCGGCACGTTACATATATCGGCAGTGTATAAAGCTACGCTCACATAGCGGCTGTGGTGCGGGTGAATAGACCTTTAAAGGCGTCCTCCGGGCACTTTATATTGATGGTCTATCCTTAGATGAACGCCGCGGCCTCTTCAATGTTTACCAGGCTCATCGCTGTATCCCTCGCGGTTGCGCCTGGGATTGCAGCTCAGTCCTATTTATTTGAATGGGACCGGAACTGCAATCCCAGGCGCAGATCCCCAGAGTTCTTCATGAGTCCCATCGCCACCGGTGTTTTGTTTTTTTTTATAAACCCGGCATGCCCAGCAGTGACTGGCGTAGCCTCCAGTCTTTGTCAGAGCTTTAAGGCCACTAATATTCATCCAACAGTGTAATAACTGACCAAAGCCTAAGACTCTGTTCACACGTTGCGGTCAAGTTTTATTTTTTTGCAGTGATTTTCGGAAAATTCGGGTTTAGCGAAAATCGCTGAAAAAATGCGTATTGGCTTTGACATGTGATCACAACAGTGAATTCACACGCTGCAGAACTGCAGCCATTTACAGAACAATACATGTGGATGAAGTTTACAAAGAATGGAGGACATGCTGCGTAGCGCTCATGACGCTTATTTTGCCGCTTCTGCCTTGAAATTGCTGCAAAATGCTGTGGTTTTGTCGCAATTTCCAATATTTTTGCCTTCTTTTTGCAGGACAGATGAGATTTTAATATCCCACCAGAACACAACCAGTGTGAACAATGGGAACAAATGCAAATTTTCTTCTTCTTTTCTTCTCCTTTTTAGAATCACTTTAACATCTGGTCCAAATGGAGGAAAATAAACTCTTCCATTCAGGTCCCAGTGCTCTGGACTTTACAACACTTGACCGTATATTGTGATTAGATTATTCTATGCTATTATATTGTTTAGGATGGTGCGGGCGTTACACCTGTCATTGAACTCAATTAGAATCTTGTATTCAGTGAGCTCCCCCTAGTGGTGGCAGAAAGAATTTCACCTAATAACTAGATCATTATAACCAGTCTATTTTCTACTTGAATAGGTTATTATAAACAAACCTCACAAAGAGGGACAACCGATGCGGCGCGCGTAGCTGGTCGCAGCAATTTTTTTTTCTGTTAATCCACACATCTAATCCCACCTAACCCCGGCCATACACACCTGGTTCAGGCAACACAGTATAATACCAAATAACTGCCCCCACACAGTATAATGCCCCCATAGCTGCCACCATACAGTATAATGTTCCCATAGCTGCCTCCACACAGTATAATGCCCTCATAGCTGCCACCACACAGTATAATGCCCCCATAGCTGCCTCCACACAGTATAATGCCCCCATAGCTGCCACCATACAGTATAATGCCCCCATAGCTGCCCCCACACAGTATAATGTCCCCATAGCTGCCCCCACACAGTATAATGCCCCCATAGCTGCCTCCACACAGTATAATGCCCCCATAGCTGCCACCATACAGTATAATGTTCCCATAGCTGCCTCCACACAGTATAATGCCCCCATAACTGCCTCCACACAGTATAATGCCCCCATAACTGCCTCCACACAGTATAATGCCCCCATAACTGCCTCCACACAGTATAATGCCCCCATAACTGCCTCCACACAGTATAATGCCCCCATAACTGAACCCCACACAGTATAATGCCCCCATAACTGCCACCACACAGTATCCACAGTCCAGCCCCTCCCTATATAAGGACATCCAGCCCCTCCCTACATAAGGACATCCAGTCCCTCCCTACATAAGGACATCCAGCCCCTCCCTACATAAGGACATCCAGTCCCTCCCTACATAAGGACATCCAGCCCCTCCCTACATAAGGACATCCAGTCCCTCCCTACATAAGGACATCCAGTCCCTCCCTACATAAAGACGTCCAGCCCCTCCCTACATAAGGACGTCCAGCCCCTCCCTACATAAGGACATCCAGCCCCTCCCTACATAAGGACATCCAGTCCCTCCCTACATAAGGACGTCCAGCCCCTCCCTACATAAGGACGTCCAGCCCCTCCCTACATAAGGACGTCTAGCCCCTCCCTACATAAGGACGTCCAGCCCCTCCCTACATAAGGACATCCAGTCCCTCCCTACATAAGGACGTCCAGCCCCTCGCTACATAAGGACATCCAGTCCCTCCCTACATAAGGACGTCCAGCCCCTCCCTACATAAGGACATCCAGCCCCTCCCTACATAAGGACGTCCAGCCCCTCCCTACATAAGGACGTCCAGCCCCTCCCTACATAAGGACGTCCAGCCCCTCCCTACATAAGGACGTCCAGCCCCTCCCTACATAAGGACATCCAGCCCCTCCCTACATAAGGACATCCAGCCCCTCCCTACATAAGGACGTCCAGCCCCTCCCTACATAAGGACATCCAGCCCCTCCCTACATAAGGACGTCCAGCCCCTCCCTACATAAGGACATCCAGTCCCTCCCTACATAAAGACGTCCAGCCCCTCCCTACATAAGGACGTCCAGCCCCTCCCTACATAAGGACATCCAGCCCCTCCCTACATAAGGACATCCAGTCCCTCCCTACATAAGGACGTCCAGCCCCTCCCTACATAAGGACGTCCAGCCCCTCCCTACATAAGGACGTCTAGCCCCTCCCTACATAAGGACGTCCAGCCCCTCCCTACATAAGGACATCCAGTCCCTCCCTACATAAGGACGTCCAGCCCTTCGCTACATAAGGACATCCAGTCCCTCCCTACATAAGGACGTCCAGCCCCTCCCTACATAAGGACGTCCAGCCCCTCCCTACATAAGGACATCCAGCCCCTCCCTACATAAGGACATCCAGTCCCTCCCTACATAAAGACGTCCAGCCCCTCCCTACATAAGGACGTCCAGCCCCTCCCTACATAAGGACATCCAGCCCCTCCCTACATAAGGACGTCCAGCCCCTCCCTACATAAGGACGTCCAGCCCCTCCCTACATAAGGACGTCCAGCCCCTCCCTACATAAGGACGTCCAGCCCCTCCCTACATAAGGACATCCAGCCCCTCCCTACATAAGGACATCCAGCCCCTCCCTACATAAGGACGTCCAGCCCCTCCCTACATAAGGACATCCAGCCCCTCCCTACATAAGGACGTCCAGCCCCTCCCTACATAAGGACATCCAGTCCCTCCCTACATAAGGACGTCCAGCCCCCCCCCCTACATAAGGACGTCCAGCCCCTCCCTACATAAGGACGTCCAGCCCCTCCCCCTACATAAGGACATCCAGTCCCTGCCTACATAAGGACATCCAGTCCCTCCCTACATAAGGACATCCAGTCCCTCCCTACATAAGGACATCCAGTCCCTCCCTACTTAAGGACATCCAGCCCCTCCCCTACATAAAGACGTCCAGCCCCTCCCTACATAAGGACGTCCAGCCCCTCCCTACATAAGGACATCCAGTCCCTCCCTACATAAGGACGTCCAGCCCCTCCCTACATACGGACGTCCAGCCCCTCCACCTTGTGTTTTCTTCTGTCCTCTGGACTTGGATCGATGCTTTGCTGCTTGTTGCTTTGCATTGTGTTACTGGTTTCATTTGTTCTGCTGAACGTCCTAGATTCCTGGGCGATGTACGAAGGGCGTTGTGACCCTCCACAATCCTGAAGCTGCTGCATCCGGCTATTAATGTTTAGCTGTTTGTTGCAGTGGATGAAGCTTTTAAAAAATGTGATGATGGCAGAAGAGGAAACATCCGGAGTCCGGTCCATGTTTCCTATGGATGGGGCACTGAAGCATTGGGTTCCTCCTCCAAAAAAGGAACTGTCTATCGCCAAGACTGCCCAGGCTTTTGCACCTACTGAGGTCAGGGCCTTCTCTGCTGAGCGGGGCCAGTGGCTTCATTTATTACACGTCTGGCTACGAATAACAAGGACGTCCTCTGAACATCCTAGGATGGGGGTCAGCAACCTTTGGCACTCCAGCTGTTGTGAAACTACAACTCCCAGCATTCCCTGACAGCCGAAGGCTTTATTATTTAAATTAAGAAAACGACCTCATCCTACATCTAAGCTAAATGTTCCTACATCCCCCTGTAGATAGTACCATACAGCCCACTGTAGATAGTACCATACATCCCCCTGTAGATAGTGCCATACAGCCCCCTGTAGACAGTGCCATACATCCCCCTGTAGATAGTGCCATACATCCCCCTGTAGATAGTGCCATACAGCCCCCTGTAGATAGTGCCATACATCCCCCTGTAGATAGTGCCATACATCCCCCTGTAGATAGTGCCATACATCCCCCTGTAGATAGTGCCATACATCCCCCTGTAGATAGTGCCATACATCCCCCTGTAGATAGTACCATACATCCCCCTGTAGACAGTGCCATACATCCCCCTATAGATAGTACCATACATCCCCCTGTAGACAGTGCCATAGATTCCCCTGTAGATAGTGCCATACATCCCGCTGTAGATAGTGCCATACATCCCGCTGTAGATAGTGCCATACATCCCGCTGTAGATAGTGCCATACATCCCCCTGTAGATAGTGCCATAAATCCCCCTGTAGATAGTGCCATACTTCCCCCTGTAGATAGTGCCATACATCCCCCTGTAGATAGTACCATACATCCCCCTGTAGACAGTGCCATACATCCCCCTGTAGATAGTGCCATACATCCCCCTGTAGATAGTGCCATACATCCCCCTGTAGATAGTACCATACATCCCCCTGTAGACAGTGCCATACATCCCCCTGTAGATAGTACCATACATCCCCCTGTAGACAGTGCCATAGATTCCCCTGTAGATAGTGCCATACATCCCCCTGTAGACAGTGCCATACATCCCCCTGTAGATAGTGCCATACATCCCGCTGTAGACAGTGTCATACATCCCCCTGTAGACAGTGCCATCCATCCCCCTGTAGATAGTGCCATACATCCCCCTGTAGATAGTGCCATACATCCCCCTGTAGATAGTACCATACATCCCCCTGTAGACAGTGACATACATCCCCCTGTAGACAGTGCCATACATCCCGCTGTAGATAGTGCCATACATCCCGCTGTAGATAGTGCCATACATCCCGCTGTAGATAGTGCCATACATCCCGCTGTAGATAGTGCCATACATCCCCCTGTAGATAGTGCCATAAATCCCCCTGTAGATAGTGCCATACTTCCCCCTGTAGATAGTGCCATACATCCCCCTGTAGATAGTACCATACATCCCCCTGTAGACAGTGCCATACATCCCCCTGTAGATAGTGCCATACATCCCGCTGTAGACAGTGCAATACATCCCCCTGTAGATAGTGCCATACATCCCCCTCTAGATAGTGCCATACTTCCCCCTGTAGATAGTGCCATACATCCCCCTGTAGATAGTACCATACATCCCCCTGTAGACAGTGCCATACATCCCCCTGTAGATAGTGCCATACATCCCGCTGTAGACAGTGTCATACATCCCCCTGTAGACAGTGCCATCCATCCCCCTGTAGATAGTGCCATACATCCCCCTGTAGATAGTGCCATACATCCCCCTGTAGATAGTACCATACATCCCCCTGTAGACAGTGACATACATCCCCCTGTAGATAGTGCCATACATCCCGCTGTAGACAGTGCCATACATCCCGCTGTATATAGTGCCATCCATCCCCCTGTAGATAGTGCCATACATCCCCCTGTAGATAGTGCCATGCATCCCCCTGTAGATAGTGCCATACATCCCCCCTGTAGATAGTGCCATACATCCCCCTGTAGATAGTGCCATACATCCCACTGTAGATAGTGCCATACATCCCCCTGTAGATAGTGCCATACATCCCCCTGTAGACAGTGCCATACATCCCGCTGTAGATAGTACCATACAGCCCCCCTGTAGATAGTGCCATACAGCCCCCCTGTAGATAGTGCCATACAGCCCCCCTGTAGATAGTGCCATACAG
Source organism: Rhinoderma darwinii (assembly GCF_050947455.1). Classification (NCBI taxonomy): domain Eukaryota; kingdom Metazoa; phylum Chordata; class Amphibia; order Anura; family Rhinodermatidae; genus Rhinoderma; species Rhinoderma darwinii. The sequence continues at coordinate 145,336,849 of NC_134692.1, read as the reverse complement.
CCCCCCTGTAGATAGTGCCATACAGCCCCCCTGTAGACAGTGCCATACATCCCGCTGTAGATAGTGCCATACATCGCCCTGTAGATAGTGCCATACAGCCCCCCTGTAGATAGTGCCATACAGCCCCCCTGTAGATAGTGCCATACAGCCCCCCTGTAGATAGCACCATACAGCCCCCCTGTAGATAGCACCATACAGCCCCCCTGTAGATAGTGCCATACAACCCCACCTGTAGATAGTGCCATACAGCCCGCTCCCTGTAGATAGAACCATACAGCCCCCCTGTAGATAGCACCATACAGCCCCCCTGTAGATAGCACCATACAGCCCCCCTGTAGATAGCACCATACAGTCCCCCCTGTAGATAACGCCATACAGTCCCCCCTGTAGATAGCGCCATACAGCCCCCTGTAGATAGTGCCATACAGCCCCCCTGTAGATAGTGCCATGCAGCCCCCCTGTAGATAGCACCATACAGCCCCCCTGTAGATAGTGCCATACATCCCCCTGTAGATAGTGCCATACAGCCCCCCTGTAGATAACGCCATACAGCCCTCCCCCTGTAGATAACGCCATACAGCCCCCCTGTAGATAGTGCCATACATCCCCCTGTAGATAGGGTTAACAGTGTATGTCAATTGTATGAGAGAAATATGCAATTTGTTTACGTTTTGTGTCTTCTTCTAATGTATTAGTGTGTGTGTTGTTTTCAGTGTGAGTGGTATGTGGGGTATAGGTCTAGTGTGTAAGTTTTGTGAGGTATGTGTTTAGCATTTGTGTGGTGTGTGCGGTATGTGTCTAGTGTAAGTAGTGTGTGCGGTATGTGTCTAGTGTGTGGTACGTGTCTAGTGTGTGAGTGGTATGTCTCTAGTATGTGAGTGATGTGTGCAGCATCTGTGCCAGGTGTGATTAATGTGTGTTCAACATGTGTCCTTGGTGTGGGTAGAAAACGTGCGGCATATGTCTTAAGTGTGAGTGGCAAAAGTCAAGGATATATCCTAGGTGTGAGTGGTGTGCATGCGCATGTGTCCTAGGTGTGAGTGGTGCATGTGTGGCATATGTCCTAGGTGTGAGTGGTGTGCATGCGCATGTGTCCTAGGTGTGAGTGGTGCATGTGTGGCATATGTCCTAGGTGTGAGTGGTGTGCATGCGCATGTGTCCTAGGTGTGAGTGGGGGATGTGTGCTAGGTGTAAGTGGTGTGCGTGTGCATGTGTCCTTAGGTGTAAGGGTATGTTCACACGAAGTCATTACGTCCGTAATTGACGGACGTATTTCGGCTGCAAGTACCGGACCGAACACAGTGCAGGGAGCCGGGCTCCTAGCATCATAGTTATGTACGACGCTAGGACTCCCTGCCTCGCTGCAGGACAACTGTCCCGTACTGAAAACATGATTACAGTACGGGACAGTTGTCCGGCAGCGAGGCAGGGACTCCTAGCGTCGTACATAACTATGATGCTAGGAGCCCGGCTCCCGCCCGGCACTGTGTTCGGTCCAGGACTTGCTGCCGAAATACGTCCGTCAATTACGGATGTAATGACCTCGTGTGAATCCAGCCTAAGTGCGCATGTGTCCTAGGTGTAATTGATGTGCGTGCGCATGTGTCCTAGGTGTGAGTGGTGTGCGTGCACATGTGTCCTAGGTGTGAGTGGTGTGCGTGCGCATGTATCCTGGGTGTGATTGGTGTGCGTGCGCATGTTTCCTAGGTGTGAGTGGTGTGCTTGCGCATGTGTCCTAGGTGTGAGTGGTGTGCGTGCGCATGTGTCCAGCTTGTGGGTTGCACCTGTGATGTTCTGAAGCTGCTGAGGTGTGCATCATGATGTTCTGCAGCAGCTGCGGTGTGTATTATGAGATTCTGCCGCAGCTGAGGTGTGTAGTATGATGTTCTGCCGCAGCCATCTGAGGTGTGTAGTATGAGGTTTTGCAGCAGCTGAGGTGTGTATTATGATGTTCTGCAGCAGCTGAGGTGTGTATTATGATGTTCTGCAGAAGCTGAGGTGTGTATTATGATGTTCTGCAGCAGCTGAGGTGTGTATTATGATGTTCTGCAGCAGCTGAGGTGTGTATTATGATGTTCTGCAGAAGCTGAGGTGTGTAGTATGATGTTCTGCAGCAGCTGGGGTGTGTATTATGATGTTCTGCAGCAGCTGAGGTGTGTATTATGATGTTCTGCAGAAGCTGAGGTGTGTAGTATGATGTTCTGCAGCAGCTGGGGTGTGTATTATGATGTTCTGCAGCAGCTGGGGTGTGTAGTATGATGTTCTGTAGCAGCTGGGGTGTGTAGTATGATGTTCTGCAGCAGCTGAGGTGTGTATTATGATGTTCTGCAGCAGCTGAGGTGTGTATTATGAGGTTCTGCAGCAGTCTCCAGTTTTGAATGATTTTTGATTGAGTCTCGAATAAAGTTGTTCTCATGATTGAATTTACAGGTGATGTAGCAGAGGTGATGGACACACGTCAGACTGAGATCTTTATATGAATATTATTTCCAGACTCATCAGCGGAAATAATATAATAATGAGGAGGCGACTTTTCTTGTGTTGTTCTTGGTTCTCCTTTCACTTTCGCTCCTTCTCCGCCCTGCATGCAATATATATAATCATCCGGCGATCGGGAGCGCTCAGTCTTCACACCTGGACTCTGCCGTCGTCTTCAGTTTCCGGTAACCGTTCTTATTATCACAATGTACCGTTTATTGTCAGTATTCTTTGATATAGGAGAACCTCGTCTGCTCTGATGAACAGATATAGCAGAGCTGAATTTGTCATTTAACAGTTTCTTTTGTGCCCAGTAGATTTGCCTGCAGTCCTATGTAACACCACATTTATTACATGCTGAATCATATTACAAGTAGAACCAAATGACAAACCCAGCTCTGCTCCATCTGCATTTATATTGAATTAGGGCTGCGCACGGTGATACTTGCACTATGTATGGGTGTGGTTGTGGGTAACAAGACATTTATGAGTGAGAAAACACAGAGAACATGAAGCCTCTGCAGCAGAAGGTGATGGATACGGCGTACGGGGCCCGGGAGCCGCCTATGTATAAATACAGGGCTCGAGAAGCAGCCATCAGCTCTGATGGGGGTTGTAGTCCTCCTCTGACTTTTCACGACGTTTGATTAGTCTCCTTTCACTTTCTCTTCAGTAACGGCACAGGGATCAGGGTTCATTAACTCTTTATGCCCTAAGCTGAACGATGAATAATGAAGATTTCTCCTCCTCCTATTGAAATATTTGTTTTAACCCTTTTTTAAAGTGAAAGTCCAGGACACCATTGATTGACCTCTTAATAATACATCTTCATAGCGGTAGGAGCTCAATTATTCTGACAGCAAAACTCTGCTGCCTGAAATCACCACTAGGGGGAGCTCACTGCAGACTGATTGTTCAAAGCACACAATAAGAAACAGTCTGCAGGGAGCTCCCCCTAGTGGTGACTGCAGGCAGAACGTTATCATCTAACTATGTCTTAGCAGGGGATTTGGAGCTCTGTGTCAGAAAAACAAGGCGTTTGGCCGCATGGCTTGTACAGGTGAATCCCCTGCGTTAAATGTGTTTTACCTGGACGAGCTTCACTACCAAAAAAGCATTGAAAAACAGCGGCGACTTGCGTGCAGATTTTCTAGTGCCATTTGGCACATGAGAAGATGCTTTTATTTGACTATCTCTGAAAAATGAGGCATCGACTAAACTATTTGTCCTCCATTTATGAGCCAGAACAGAAAGCTCTGGTGGTCTTGAGCCTTCAATGTAAGACATGGACGACCCTTTATCTGAATAATACGACATTTCGGAAGCAGCATTCTTAAAGGGGCTGTCTATGATGACAGAATCCCGTTAAACCATATGATGCAATGAGAAAGTCCCACAGCCGGCACACAAATGGTTAATTTAGGCGCCGCTCACATCCGCGTCCGTAAAGCTGGACGGACACATTGGACTTTGCTGGGCCAGAATGCGGTTGATCGATCATCTATAGGATTGTTCATACGAAAGAATCCACCAACAACATCACAGAGTAGACTGGCCGATCGGGGAGTCCATGTTTTTAAAAACGAACTCCCTGGGTCCATCGCAAAGTGGCAAATGATCGGCCAAGGTCTGAGGATCGCGACACACACTTCAAATTTTCCATCGTTGCCAATCACATTTTTGTCAGACACAAGTTTTTTGCAAACGATCCTTCTTTATAAACAATGGTCAGACGACATGACCAAAACCGCCCATTTTGGATGACTTAATCTCGTGTGCGGCCGGTCACGGCGCCTCCATCGCAGGTCCATATTTTTATTTTTTTTGCAGATTTCCATTATTTTCTTCAATTCTTTTTTGACGTGGGAGGATTACAAATAAGGAGAGATTCACTTTATTTTGAATCATTAATAATTTACCGACCTCCCCAAACAAACAAAAATTCATTACCGTATTTTTCGGACTATAAGATGCAGTTTTTAGCAAGAATAAATCTTGCTAAAAAGTCCCTACGTCTTACAGTCGGCAGTGCCGGGCCCCCTGACCGCTCCTTACTTAACCCCTTCCCGACCCGTGATGTGCCGGCATATCATGGAGCGGGGAGGGGATGATGTATGGAGCGGAGCCGGCTCACACACTGAACTCGTTCCATACACTGCAGGTGTCAGCCATGTTTTACAGCTGACACGCTGCTCTAACGGCCAGGAAGAACGATGGCGCTGTTCCTGGCCGTTTAACCAGTTGAATGCCGCAGTCCCTATTTTAACCAGTTCAATGGTCAATAGCGACCGCGGCATTTATAGGGGTTTTCCCATGAAGGACCTTTATGACATATCCACAAGATATCCAAAGAAGTAGTAGGACAACAGCACACGTCTTCAAATCATCAAAGTGGTTTTATTGTCAAGACATCCACAAACGACAAGCAACGTTTCGACCCATAGTGAGTGAAGGGTCTTTGTCAAGGCTTGACAAAGACCCTTCACTCACTATGGGTCGAAACGTTGCTTGTCGTTTGTGGATGTCTTGACAATAAAACCACTTTGATGATTTGAAGACGTGTGCTGTTGTCCTACTACTTCTTTGGATATACATCGTGCTGGAGTGGGTTTGCCTGGCTTGACAGCGTGCACCGCACCATACTCGGGACTAGTGCTGCTTCAAAAATCTCCTTTTTTCTGATATCCACAAGATATGTCATAAAAGTCAGATAGATGCGGGTCCCACCTCTGGGACCCGCACCTATCTCTAGATCGGGGCCCCCTAAACCCCGTTCTATCTAACCCGGCTCCGCTGTCTTCCGGCCCCTTCCTGGTTACATGGTCGAGTTACGGAAACAGCGCAGCTCAGCGATTTACACTGTTTCTGTAACTCATTCATGTATTGCAGTGTATTGTACCGGCGATCTAATGATCGCTGGTTCAAGTCCCCGAGGGGAACTAATAAAATGTGTAAAAAAAAAGTGTCAAAAAAAAAGTGTCAAAAAAATATTAAAAGTTAAAAAAAAAACGGTTCCAATTTTCCCCCAAGCACAATGTAAAAATAAAAAAATAATAAAAAAATAGGTATCTCTGCGTCCGTAAAAGTCCGAAACTATTACAATATCGCATTATTTGACTCACACAGTGAACGACGCAAAAAAAATGTAAAAATTAAAACCCCAGAATCGTTGTCTTTTGGTCACCATAGCGACAAAAAGAATGAAATAAAAAGTGATAAAAATAAATTGTATGTACTAAAAAAATGGTGCTAATAAAAACTACAGCTCGTCCTGCAAAACGTAATCCCTCACACCGCTCAAACGATGGAAAAAATATAAGTTATGGCGCTCAGAATGTGGTGAAAATGAACAAATTGTCTTTTTTAACCAATAGTTTTTTCTTTCTAAAAGAAGTAAAATATGAAATTTTTTCCCATTTTCTGTTGTCTAAAAGCCGGGTGCCTCTAATAGTCCGAAAAATACGGTACATTATATCCCTTATTCAATACTCTGAGTTTAATTCTGCATGATGTTTTTGGCCTAATTCTAATATTTTAGGAGCAATAATGCAGCAGAACGTCCCATATCATGTCCGGGCAGTGGGATAAACACCAGCGAGGCGTCCTCTAACTCGGGGGCAGTTGTGGATTATATATATATATATACTGTGATCGCCAACAGTGGAATTCTGAGACAAATTACCGGCAACTAAACCCCAAGTGGCAAAACACATTTATTATTTTTGTGTCCTAAAAATTAGAGCAAATTTACGTCAAAAATAGTTCAATACTAAAATCCAAGAAAATTCTTTGTATGGAACTTCTGATTTTCATTGAGATAGAGTGATACCAATAAGACCTCAGTATAAGAAGGAGCAGAACACTTGAGATATATATATATACTGTAGCAGCGGATATCGGGGCCATTTATAGTCAAATATTGGGTCCCTGCATTCAGGAGAAATCGCGGAAGATATTATAAAACCAAAAATTAGCAGTAATACAAATAATCCTTAAAATATTTTGCCAAAATTGAAAAAAAACAAAGTGGCTCGGACATTACGGCCCCAAATGACCTTGGACCTTTGGATGTATAATTATGAGGCGATAGCAGTGGGTTCTCAGTTATAAGATGTCTGTAGAGGTAAAGGGCGACTCTGAACATTTTTACAAAAACTAGCTGCAGTGTAATAATAGAATTCATCACCACCGTGTTTAACTCTTTGTTTCCTGCATGCAGCACCGCTCACTTCACCACGGCAGCGATGATGGACCGCCCGGTGTGTCTCATTGGGAACACGAAGGACAGTAAGCTGGCTGTGAATGAGGAAGCCCTAAAAATCCTGACGAGAATCAGCCAGCCGGTGGTGGTGGTGTCAATAGTCGGCTTGTACCGAACGGGAAAGTCCTACCTGATGAACAAGTTAGCCGGAGCTAAGAAAGGTGCGAAATTGGTCAGAAGAAGTGGATGATGCTATCGAAATGATCAATCCTACTATAATATCCAGGCTTACGCCATTATTTCGCCCAAAAATTCTTCCAATCATATAGATAAAGAGTTCGATTTTTGTGACTGCCAGAAAATAAAACGGATTGTCAATATTTAATGTCCACAGGTTTTAACCTGGGCTACAACGTCCAAGCTGAGACCAAAGGCATCTGGATGTGGTGCGTTCCTCATCCCACTAAGCCAAACCACACGCTGGTTCTGCTGGACACGGAAGGTCTGGGGGATGTGGAGAAGGTGAGGTAGATATATGGGGCTGCCATGTACAGTTCTTGGGTAATGGAGATCCCATCAGAACAATAGGACTCAAACATGACCTCAAAGGGATTCTAAGATTGGTGGATGTTCAGATCTTGACTGGTCCCATCACTCTCGGCCTTCTGCCTCCATCTAGTGTTAGAGTTTACTCAAATCTTCTGTAAGTTATTGAAGGAAAAATGAAAGCAAGAGGGATGTAAGGAGTATATGGTTCTAAGATCAGCAAAGTATCTGACTCCTGTATGATCAGGTTTTTCCATTGGTTGTTTGAGAGCTTCAAATGTCAAAGGAGGAAAGGTCTCAGCGATTCTTGAGTCAGAAGGAACATGATTTATCAATCATCGTGGAGAACATTAAGAACATTTTTTTTCTTTTACAGGGGGACAATAAAAATGACGTCTGGATCTTCTGCCTTGCCGTCCTCCTGAGCAGTGCCCTGGTGTATAATAGCAAGGGTACAATTGACCAAGATGCCATAGACAAGTTGAAGTATCCTTCTAAGAAGTTACATAAAAGTTGACCTAATTACCATCATATAAAAATCTATGTGTTATTATTGATGCAGACGGTGAAAATAAAAATGCAGCCACTTCTACCTCTTTGTCCGCCAGGTCAGTTTCCCAGATTGTCTTCCTTTTGTAGTTGGGTCCAGTTGTTGGTGACAGCAGCCATTTTTAGCAGCTCTGCAACATTATCTGGTCACTAGGTCATAGAAATGTCGATTCTCTACTCTGCATCTATCTGGAGCTCCTCTTATTAGGTTTTACCCTGAGGTTAATACAGAGTCATACCTAAAGTAGCCTGCAAGAAAAGCAAAATAAAATAAAGAAAGACTTGAGATGTTTACAACAGAACCCCGATATTTAATAGCGTGACTTGAGGGACACTTCCGCATGAAGATTTACAGCAATAACTGTAAACCTCCTAAACTATGGATATAGCCCAGATGCTGAGAGGGGACGTCTCCTCCTCATAATGAATCTCATGTCCATACCTTCATCACTCATCTCTAGAGGTAGGGATCTTCCTAGAAGCACAGTCCAAAAGTTGCCCATCAAATTGTCTTACAGTAAATTCAGGACCAAACCATTATGACTTCTAGATCCGTTAGACTTTTTGGAAAATAAGAACATTTGGCTGCATTTCCTTATCCACTCCGAACAGATTTGTGGGAGATATTGCAGAACTAATCAAGGTGAAATCTCAGGACAATGAGGACGAGGAGGCGGAATTCTGCATGCATTTTCCCATATTCATTTGGGCTGTGAGAGATTTCCATTTGAAGCTTAATGTTGATGGGAAACCAGTTACGGAGGATGAATATCTGGAGAACGCTCTAAAGCTGAGAAACCGTAAGTGTTGAGAAGACACCTAGAGAAACGAATGATCTAAAACTCCTGGCGTAAAGACACTGCTTACAGGTAACGCGAGGTGACATGGAAGGTAAAGTTCTCTCTCATTCATATTTCTTTTCTTCAAACCAGCGGAGAAAACAACCAGGGATGAGGATTTTAATAGACCAAGGAAACGCCTCCGCATGTACTTCAGTAACCGCAAGTGCTTTGCCTTTGATCAACCATCTGCAAATAAAGAAGATCTTCAGAACATGGACAATATTTCCGATAATAAACTAAATCCTGAATTTTTGGAGCAGACAAAGAGGTTCTGTGACTATGTATTCCGGGAAGCTGGAGTGAAAAAAGTCATTGGCGCCATCCCAGTTACAGGAAGCCGTGAGTTGATTCAATGCTACAGAGAGACCATTTGTAAAGTGAACAAAGATGGAGAGTAGACTACTATCCCCACCTGAGAGTAGACTACTATCCCCACCTGAGAGTAGACTACTATCCCCACCTGAGAGTAGACTACTATCCCCACCTGAGAGAAGACTACTATCCCCACCTGAGAGTAGACTACTATCTCCACCTGAGAGAAGACTACTATCCCCACCTGAGAGAAGACTACTATCCCCACCTGAGAGTAGACTACTATCCCCACCTGAGAGTAGACTACTATCCCCACCTGAGAGTAGACTACTATCCCCACCTGAGAGTAGACTACTATCCCCACCTGAGAGAAGACTACTATCCCCACCTGAGAGTAGACTACTATCTCCACCTGAGAGAAGACTACTATCCCCACCTGAGAGAAGACTACTATCCCCACCTGAGAGTAGACTACTATCCCCACCTGAGAGAAGACTACTATCCCCACCTGAGAGAAGACTACTATCCCCACCTGAGAGTAGACTACTATCCCCACCTGAGAGAAGACTACTATCCCCACCTGAGAGTAGACTACTATCTCCACCTGAGAGAAGACTACTATCCCCACCTGAGAGAAGACTACTATCCCCACCTGAGAGTAGACTACTATCCCCACCTGAGAGAAGACTACTATCCCTACCTGAGAGTAGACTACTATCCCCACCTGAGAGTAGACTACTATCTCCACCTGAGAGAAGACTACTATCCCCACCTGAGAGTAGACTACTATCTCCACCTGAGAGTAGACTACTATCTCCACCTAAGAGTAGACTACTATTCCCACCTGAGAGTAGACTACTATCCCCACCTGAGAGTACACTACTATCTCCACCTGAGAGTAGACTACTATCCCCACCTGAGAGTAGACTACTATCCCCACCTGAGAGTAGACTACTATCCTCACCTGAGAGTAGACTACTATCTCCACCTGAGAGAAGACTACTATCTCCACCTGAGAGTAGACTACTATCTCCACCTAAGAGTAGACTACTATCCCCACCTGAGAGTAGACTACTATCCCCACCTGAGAGTAGACTACTATCTCCACCTGAGAGTACACTACTATCTCCACCTGAGAGTAGACTACTATCCCCACCTGAGAGTAGACTACTATCCCCACCTGAGAGTAGACTACTATCCCCACCTGAGAGTAGACTACTATCCCCACCTGAGAGAAGACTACTATCTCCACCTGAGAGAAGACTACTATCCCCACCTGAGAGAAGACTACTATCCCCACCTGAGAGTAGACTACTATCCCCACCTGAGAGAAGACTACAATCCCCACCTGAGAGTAGACTACTATCCCCACCTGAGAGAAGACTACTATCCCCACCTGAGAGTAGACTACTATCCCCACCTGAGAGAAGACTACTATCCCCACCTGAGAGTAGACTACTATCCCCACCTGAGAGAAGACTACTATCCCCACCTGAGAGAAGACTACTATCCCCACCTGAGAGAAGACTACTATCCCCACCTGAGAGTAGACTACTATCCCCACCTGAGAGAAGACTACTATCCCCACCTGAGAGTAGACTACTATCCCCACCTGAGAGTAGACTACTATCCCCACCTGAGAGTAGACTACTATCCCCACCTGAGAGTACACTACTATCTCCACCTGAGAGTAGACTACTATCCCCACCTGAGAGTAGACTACTATCCCCACCTGAGAGTAGACTACTATCCCCACCTGAGAGTAGACTACTATCCCCACCTGAGAGTAGACTACTATCTCCACCTGAGAGAAGACTACTATCTCCACCTGAGAGTAGACTACTATCCCCACCTGAGAGTAGACTACTATCTCCACCTGAGAGTAGACTACTATCCCCACCTGAGAGTAGACTACTATCCCCACCTGAGAGTAGACTACTATCCCCACCTTAGAGTACACTACTATCCCCACCTGAGAGTAGACTACTATCCCCACCTGAGAGTACACTACTATCCCCACCTGAGAGTAGACTACTATCCCCACCTGAGAGTAGACTAATATCCCCACCTGAGAGTAGACTACTATCCCCACCTTAGAGTAGACTACTATCTCCACCTGAGAGAAGACTACTATCCCCACCTGAGAGAAGACTACTATCCCCACCTGAGAGAAGACTACTATCTCCACCTAAGAGTAGACTACTATCCCCACCTGAGAGAAGACTACTATCCCTACCTGAGAGAAGACTACTATCCCCACCTGAGAGAAGACTACTATCTCCACCTGAGAGAAGACTACTATCCCCACCTGAGAGAAGACTACTATCCCCACCTGAGAGTAGACTACTATCCCCACCTGAGAGAAGACTACTATCTCCACCTTAGAGTAGACTACTATCTCCACCTGAGAGAAGACTACTATCCCCACCTGAGAGTAGACTACTATCCCCACCTGAGAGTAGACTACTATCCCCACCTTAGAGTAGACTACTATCCCCACCTGAGAGTAGACTACTATCCCCACCTGAGAGTAGACTACTATCTCCACCTGAGAGTAGACTACTATCCCTACCTAAGAGTAGACTACTATCCCCACCTGAGAGTAGACTACTATCCCCACCTGAGAGAAGACTACTATCCCCACCTGAGAGAAGACTACTATCCCCACCTGAGAGAAGACTACTATCCCCACCTGAGAGTAGACTACTATCCCCACCTGAGAGTAGACTACTATCCCCACCTGAGAGAAGACTACTATCCCCATCTGAGAGTAGACTACTATCCCCACCTGAGAGAAGACTACTATCCCCACCTGAGAGTAGACTACTATCCCCACCTGAGAGTAGACTACTATCCCCACCTGAGAGTAGACTACTATCCCCACCTGAGAGTAGACTACTATCCCCACCTGAGAGTAGACTACTATCCCCACCTGAGAGTAGACTACTATCCCCACCTGAGAGAAGACTACTATCCCCACCTGAGAGAAGACTACTATCCCCACCTGAGAGTAGACTACTATCCCCACCTGAGAGTAGACTACTATCTCCACCTGAGAGTAGACTACTATCCCCACCTGAGAGTAGACTACTATCTCCACCTGAGAGTAGACTACTATCTCCACCTGAGAGTAGATTACTACCCCCACCTGAGAGTAGACTACTATCCCCACCTGAGAGTAGACTATTATCTCCCCCTGAGAGTAGACTACTATCCCCACCTGAGAGTAGACTACTATCTCCACCTAAGAGTAGACTACTATTCCCACCTGAGAGTAGACTACTATCCCCACCTGAGAGTAGACTACTATCTCCACCTAAGTGTAGACTACTATCCCCACCTGAGAGAAGACTACTATCCCCACCTGAGAGAAGACTACTATCCCCACCTGAGAGTAGACTACTATCCCCACCTGAGAGAAGACTACTATCCCCACCTGAGAGTAGACTACTATCTCCACCTTAGAGTAGACTACTATCTCCACCTGAGAGTACACTACTATCCCCACCTGAGAGTAGACTACTATCTCCACCTGAGAGTACACTACTATCCCCACCTGAGAGTAGACTACAATCTCCACCTGAGAGAAGACTACTATCCCCACCTGAGAGTAGACTACTATCCCCACCTGAGAGTAGACTACTATCTCCACCTGAGAGTACACTACTATCCCCACCTGAGAGAAGACTACTATCCCCACCTGAGAGTAGACTACTATCCCCACCTGAGAGAAGACTACTATCCCCACCTGAGAGAAGACTACTATCCCCACCTGAGAGTAGACTACTATCTCCACCTGAGAGAAGACTACTATCCCCACCTGAGAGTAGACTACTATCCCCACCTGAGAGTAGACTACTATCCCCACCTGAGAGTAGACTACTATCTCCACCTAAGAGTAGACTACTATCCCCACCTGAGAGAAGACTACTATCTCCACCTAAGAGTAGACTACTATCCCCACCTGAGAGAAGACTACTATCTCCACCTTAGAGTAGACTACTATCCCCACCTGAGAGTAGACTACTATCCCCACCTGAGAGAAGACTACTATCCCCACCTGAGAGTAGACTACTATCCCCACCTGAGAGTAGACTACTATCCCCACCTGAGAGAATACTACTATCCCCACCTGAGAGTAGACTACTATCCCCACCTGAGAGTAGACTACTATCCCCACCTGAGAGTAGACTACTATCTCCACCTGAGAGAAGACTACTATCTCCACCTAAGAGTAGACTACTATCCCCACCTGAGAGAAGACTACTATCTCCACCTAAGAGTAGACTACTATCCCCACCTGAGAGAAGACTACTATCTCCACCTAAGAGTAGACTACTATCCCCACCTGAGAGTAGACTACTATCCCCACCTGAGAGTAGACTACTATCCCCACCTGAGAGTAGACTACTATCCCCACCTGAGAGAAGACTACTATCCCCACCTGAGAGAAGACTACTATCTCCACCTGAGAGTAGACTACTACCCCCACCTGAGAGTAGACTACTATCCACACCTGAGAGTAGACTATTATCTCCACCTGAGAGTAGACTACTATCCCCACCTGAGAGTAGACTACTATCTCCACCTAAGAGTAGACTACTATTCCCACCTGAGAGTAGACTACTATCCCCACCTGAGAGAAGACTACTATCCCCACCTGAGATAAGACTACTATCCCCACCTGAGAGAAGACTACTATCCCCACCTGAGAGTAGACTACTATACCCACCTGAGAGTAGACTACTATCCCCACCTGAGAGAAGACTACTATCCCCACCTGAGAGTAGACTACTATCCCCACCTGAGAGAAGACTACTATCTCCACCTGAGAGAAGACTACTATCCCCACCTGAGAGTAGACTACTATCTCCACCTGAGAGAAGACTACTATCCCCACCTGAGAGTAGACTACTATCTCCACCTGAGAGTAGACTACTATCCCCACCTGAGAGAAGACTACTATCCCCACCTGAGAGTAGACTACTATCCCCACCTGAGAGTAGACTACTATACCCACCTGAGAGTAGACTACTATCCCCACTTGAGAGTACACTACTATCTCCACCTAAGAGTAGACTACTATCCCCACCTGAGAGTAGACTACTATCCCCACCTGAGAGTAGACTACTATCCCCACCTGAGAGTAGACTACTATCTCCACCTGAGAGTACACTACTATCTCCACCTGAGAGTACACTACTATCCCCACCTGAGAGAAGACTACTATCCCCACCTGAGAGAAGACTACTATCCCCACCTGAGAGTAGACTACTATCCCCACCTGAGAGTAGACTACTATCCCCACCTGAGAGTAGACTACTATCCCCACCTGAGAGAAGACTACTATCCCCACCTGAGAGAAGACTACTGTCCCCACCTGAGAGTAGACTACTATCCCCACCTGAGAGTAGACTACTATCCCCACCTGAGAGTAGACTACTATCCCCACCTGAGAGTAGACTACTATCCCCACCTGAGAGTAGACTACTATCTCCACCTGAGAGAAGACTACTATCCCCACCTGAGAGTAGACTACTATCTCCACCTGAGAGTAGACTACTATCTCCACCTGAGAGTAGACTACTACCCCCACCTGAGAGTAGACTACTATCCCCACCTGACAGTAGACTATTATCTCCACCTGAGAGTAGACTACTATCCCCACCTGACAGTAGACTACTATCCCCACCTGACAGTAGACTACTATCCCCACCTGAGAGTAGACTACTATCCCCACCTGAGAGTAGACTACTATCTCCACCTCAGAGTAGACTACTATCCCCACCTAAGAGTAGACTACTATCCCCACCTGAGAGTAGACTACTATCCCCACCTGAGAGTAGACTACTATCTCCACCTAAGTGTAGACTACTATCCCCACCTGAGAGTAGACTACTATCCCCACCTGAGAGAAGACTACTATCCCCACCTGAGAGTAGACTACTATCTCCACCTGAGAGTAGACTACTATCCCCACCTGAGAGTAGACTACTACCCCCACCTGAGAGTAGACTACTATCCCCACCTGAGAGTAGACTATTATCTCCACCTGAGAGTAGACTACTATCCCCACCTGAGAGTAGACTACTATTCCCACCTGAGAGTAGACTACTATCCCCACCTGAGAGTAGACTACTATTCCCACCTGAGAGTAGACTACTATCCCCACCTGAGAGTAGACTACTATCTCCACCTAAGTGTAGACTACTATCCCCACCTGAGAGAAGACTACTATCCCCACCTGAGAGAAGACTACTATCCCCACCTGAGAGTAGACTACTATCCCCACCTGAGAGTAGACTACTATCCCCACCTGAGAGAAGACTACTATCCCCACCTGAGAGTAGACTACTATCCCCACCTGAGAGAAGACTACTATCCCCACCTGAGAGAAGACTACTATCCCCACCTGAGAGTAGACTACTATCCCCACCTGAGAGTAGACTACTATCTCCACCTGAGAGTAGACTACTATCCCCACCTGAGAGAAGACTACTATCCCCACCTGAGAGTAGACTACTATCCCCACCTGAGAGTAGACTACTATCCCCACCTGAGAGAAGACTACTATCCCCACCTGAGAGTAGACTACTATCCCCACCTGAGAGAAGACTACTATCCCCACCTGAGAGAAGACTACTATCCCCACCTGAGAGTAGACTACTATCCCCACCTGAGAGTAGACTACTATCCCCACCTGAGAGTAGACTACTATCTCCACCTAAGAGTAGACTACTATTCCCACCTGAGAGTAGACTACTATCCCCACCTGAGAGTAGACTACTATCTCCACCTAAGTGTAGACTACTATCCCCACCTGAGAGAAGACTACTATCCCCACCTGAGAGTAGACTACTATCCCCACCTGAGAGTAGACTACTATCCCCACCTGAGAGTAGACTACTATCTCCACCTAAGTGTAGACTACTATCCCCACCTGAGAGTAGACTACTATCCCCACCTGAGAGAAGACTACTATCCCCACCTGAGAGAAGACTACTATCCCCACCTGAGAGTAGACTACTATCCCCACCTGAGAGTAGACTACTATCTCCACCTAAGAGTAGACTACTATTCCCACCTGAGAGTAGACTACAATCCCCACCTGAGAGTAGACTACTATCTCCACCTAAGTGTAGACTACTATCCCCACCTGAGAGTAGACTACTATCCCCACCTGAGAGAAGACTACTATCCCCACCTGAGAGAAGACTACTATCCCCACCTGAGAGTAGACTACTATCCCCACCTGAGAGTAGACTACTATCCCCACCTGAGAGAAGACTACTATCCCCACCTGAGAGTAGACTACTATCCCCACCTGAGAGTAGACTACTATCTCCACCTGAGAGTAGACTACTATCTCCACCTAAGTGTAGACTAATATCCCCACCTGAGAGAAGACTACTATCCCCACCTGAGAGAAGACTACTATCCCCACCTGAGAGAAGACTACTATCCCCACCTGAGAGAAGACTACTATCCCCACCTGAGAGAAGACTACTATCCCCACCTGAGAGAAGACTACTATCCCCACCTGAGAGTAGACTACTATCTCCACCTGAGAGAAGACTACTATCCCCACCTGAGAGTAGACTACTATCCCCACCTGAGAGTAGACTACTATCCCCACCTGAGAGTAGACTACTATCCCCACCTGAGAGTAGACTACTATCCCCACCTGAGAGAAGACTACTATCCCCACCTGAGAGAAGACTACTATCCCCACCTGAGAGTAGACTACTATCCCCACCTGAGAGAAGACTACTATCCCCACCTGAGAGTAGACTACTATCCCCACCTGAGAGTAGACTACTATCCCTACCTGAGAGTAGACTACTATCCCCATCTGAGAGTAGACTACTATCCCCACCTGAGAGAAGACTACTATCCACACCTGAGAGTAGACTACTATCCCCGCCTGAGAGTATACTACTATCCCCACCTGAGAGTATACTACTATCCCCACCTGAGAGTATACTACTATCCCCACCTAAGAGTAGACTACTATCCCCACCTGAGAGTAGACTACTATCCCCACCTGAGAGTAGACTACGATCCCCACCTGAGAGTAGACTACTATCCCCATCTGAGAGTAGACTACTATCCCCACCTAAGAGTAGACTACTATCTCCACCTGAGAGTAGACTACTATCTCCACCTGAGAGTAGACTACTATCTCCACCTGAGAGTAGACTACTATCCCCACCTAAGAGTAGACTACTATCTCCACCTGAGAGTAGACTACTATCTCCACCTGAGAGTACACTACTATCCCCACCTGAGAGTAGACTACTATCCCCACCTGAGAGTACACTACTATCTCCACCTGAGAAAAGACTACTATCCCCACCTGAGAGAAGACTACTATCCCCACCTGAGAGTAGACTACTATCCCCACCTGAGAGAAGACTACTATCCCCACCTGAGAGTAGACTACTATCCCCACCTGAGAGAAGACTACTATCCCCACCTGAGAGAAGACTACTATCCCCACCTGAGAGTAGACTACTATCTCCACCTGAGAGTAGACTACTATCCCCACCTGAGAGAAGACTACTATCCCTACCTGAGAGTAGACTACTATCCCCACCTGAGAGAAGACTACTATCCCTACCTGAGAGTAGACTACTATCCCCACCTGAGAGAAGACTACTATCCCCACCTGAGAGTAGACTACTATCCCCACCTGAGAGTAGACTACTATCCCCACCTGAGAGAAGACTACTATCCCCACCTGAGAGTAGACTACTATCCCCACCTGAGAGTAGACTACTATCCCCACCTGAGCGTAGACTACTATCTCCACCTGAGAGAAGACTACTATCCCCACCTGAGAGTAGACTACTATCTCCACCTGAGAGTAGACTACTATCCCCACCTGAGAGAAGACTACTATACCCACCTGAGAGTAGACTACTATCCCCACCTGAGAGTACACTACTATCTCCACCTAAGAGTAGACTACTATCCCCACCTGAGAGTAGACTACTATCCCCACCTGAGAGTAGACTACTATCCCCACCTGAGAGTAGACTACTATCCCCACCTGAGAGTAGACTACTATCTCCACCTGAGAGTACCCTACTATCTCCAACTGAGAGTAGACTACTATCCCCACCTGAGAGTAGACTACTATCCCCACCTGAGAGTAGACTACTATCCCCACCTGAGAGTAGACTACTATCCCCACCTGAGAGCAGACTACTATCCCCACCTGAGAGTAGACTACTATCTCCACCTGAGAGAAGACTACTATCCCCACCTGAGAGTAGACTACTATCCCCACCTGAGAAAAGACTACTATCCCCACCTGAGAGAAGACTACTATCCCCACCTGAGAGTAGACTACTATCTCCACCTGAGAGAAGACTACTATTCCCACCTGAGAGTAGACTACTATCCCCACCTGAGAGAAGACTACTATCCCCACCTGAGAGTAGACTACTATCCCCACCTGAGAGAAGACTACTATCTCCACCTGAGAAAAGACTACTATCCCCACCTGAGAGAAGACTACTATCCCCACCTGAGAGAAGACTACTATCCCCACCTGAGAGAAGACTACTATACCCACCTGAGAGTAGACTACTATCTCCACCTGAGAGTAGACTACTATCTCCACCTAAGAGTAGACTACTACCCCCACCTGAGAGAAGACTACTATCCCCACCTGAGAGAAGACTACTATCCCCACCTGAGAGAAGACTACTATCCCCACCTGAGAGTAGACTACTATCCCAACCTGAGAGAAGACTACTATCCCCACCTGAGAGTAGACTACTATCCCCACCTTAGAGTAGACTACTATCTCCACCTGAGAGAAGACTACTATCCCCACCTGAGAGTAGACTACTATCCCCACCTGAGAGTAGACTACTATCTCCACCTGAGAGTAGACTACTATCTCCACCTAAGAGTAGACTACTATCCCCACCTGAGAGAAGACTACTATCCCCACCTGAGAGTAGACTACTATCCCCACCTGAGAGTAGACTACTATCCCCACCTGAGAGTAGACTACTATCCCCACCTGAGAGTAGACTACTATCTCCACCTGAGAGTAGACTACTATCTCCACCTGAGAGTAGACTACTATCCCCATCTAAGAGAAGACTACTATCCCCACCTGAGAGAAGACTACTATCCCCACCTGAGAGTAGACTACTATCCCCACCTAAGAGTAGACTACTATCCCCACCTGAGAGTAGACTACTATCCCCACCTGAGAGTAGACTACTATCCCCACCTGAGAGTAGACTACTATCCCCACCTGAGAGTAGACTACTATCCCCACCTGAGAGAAGACTACTATCCCCACCTGAGAGTAGACTACTATCCCCACCTAAGAGTAGACTACTATCCCCACCTGAGAGTAGACTACTATCCCCACCTGAGAGTAGACTACTATCTCCACCTGAGAGTAGACTACTATCTCCACCTGAGAGTAGACTACTATCCCCACCTGAGAGAAGACTACTATCCCCACCTGAGAGTAGACTACTATCTCCACCTGAGAGTAGACTACTATCCCCACCTGAGAGAAGACTACTATCCCCACCTGAGAGAAGAATACTATCCCCACCTGAGAGTAGACTACTATCCCCACCTGAGAGAAGACTACTATCCCCACCTGAGAGAAGACTACTATCTCCACCTGAGAGTAGACTACTATCCCCACCTGAGAGTAGACTACTATCTCCACCTGAGAGTAGACTACTATCCCCACCTGAGAGAAGACTACTATCCCCACCTGAGAGTAGAATACTATCCCCACCTGAGAGAAGACTACTATCCCCACCTGAGAGTAGACTACTATCCCCACCTGAGAGTAGACTACTATCCCCACCTGAGAGTAGACTACTATCCCCACCTGAGAGTAGACTACTATCCCCACCTGAGAAGACTACTATCCCCACCTGAGAGTAGACTACTATCCCCACCTGAGAGTAGACTACTATCCCCACCTGAGAGTAGACTACTATCCCCACCTGAGAGTAAACTACTATCCCCACCTGAGAGTAGACTACTATCCCCACCTGAGAGAAGACTACTATCCCCACCTGAGAGTAGACTACTATCCCCACCTGAGAGTAGACTACTATCCCCACCTGAGAGTAGACTACTATCCCCACCTGAGAGAAGACTACTATCCCCACCTGAGAGAAGACTACTATCCCCACCTGAGAGTAGACTACTATCCCCACCTGAGAGTAGACTACTATCCCCACCTGAGAGAAGACTACTATCCCCACCTGAGAGTAGACTACTATCCCCACCTGAGAGTAGACTACTATCCCCACCTGAGAGTAGACTACTATCCCCACCTAAGAGAAGACTACTATCCCCACCTGAGAGTAGACTACTATCCCCACCTGAGAGTAGACTACTATCCCCACCTGAGAGTAGACTACTATCCCCACCTGAGAGTAAACTACTATCCCCACCAGAGAGAAGAATACTATCCCCACCTGAGAGTAGACTACTATCCCCACCTGAGAGAAGACTACTATCCCCACCTGAGAGAAGACTACTATCTCCACCTGAGAGTAGACTACTATCCCCACCTGAGAGTAGACTACTATCTCCACCTGAGAGTAGACTACTATCCCCACCTGAGAGAAGACTACTATCCCCACCTGAGAGTAGAATACTATCCCCACCTGAGAGAAGACTACTATCCCCACCTGAGAGTAGACTACTATCCCCACCTGAGAGTAGACTACTATCCCCACCTGAGAGTAGACTACTATCCCCACCTGAGAGTAGACTACTATCCCCACCTGAGAAGACTACTATCCCCACCTGAGAGTAGACTACTATCCCCACCTGAGAGTAGACTACTATCCCCACCTGAGAGTAGACTACTATCCCCACCTGAGAGTAAACTACTATCCCCACCTGAGAGTAGACTACTATCCCCACCTGAGAGAAGACTACTATCCCCACCTGAGAGTAGACTACTATCCCCACCTGAGAGTAGACTACTATCCCCACCTGAGAGTAGACTACTATCCCCACCTGAGAGAAGACTACTATCCCCACCTGAGAGAAGACTACTATCCCCACCTGAGAGTAGACTACTATCCCCACCTGAGAGTAGACTACTATCCCCACCTGAGAGAAGACTACTATCCCCACCTGAGAGTAGACTACTATCCCCACCTGAGAGTAGACTACTATCCCCACCTGAGAGTAGACTACTATCCCCACCTAAGAGAAGACTACTATCCCCACCTGAGAGTAGACTACTATCCCCACCTGAGAGTAGACTACTATCCCCACCTGAGAGTAGACTACTATCCCCACCTGAGAGTAAACTACTATCCCCACCTGAGAGAAGACTACTATCCCCACCTGAGAGTAGACTACTATCCCCACCTGAGAGTAGACTACTATCTCCACCTGAGAGTAGACTACTACCCCCACCTGAGAGTAGACTACTATCCCCACCTGAGAGTAGACTATTATCTCCACCTAAGAGTAGACTACTATCCCCACCTGAGAGTAGACTACTATCCCCACCTGAGAGTAGACTACTATCCCCACCTGAGAGTAGAATACTATCTCCACCTGAGAGTAGACTACTACCCCCACCTGAGAGTAGACTACTATCCCCACCTGAGAGTAGACTATTATCTCCACCTGAGAGTACACTACTATCCCCACCTGAGAGTAGACTACTATCCCCACCTGAGAGTAGACTACTATCCCCACCTGAGAGTAGACTACTATCCCCACCTAAGAGTAGACTACTATCCCCACCTGAGAGTAGACTACTATCCCCACCTGAGAGCAGACTACTATCCCCACCTGAGAGCAGACTACTATCCCCACCTGAGAGTAGACTACTATCCCCACCTGAGAGTACACTACTATCCCCACCTGAGAGAAGACTACTATTCCCACCTGAGAGTAGACTACTATCCCCACCTGAGAGAAGACTACTATCTCCACCTGAGAGAAGACTACTATCCCCACCTGAGCGTAGACTACTATCCCCACCTGAGAGTAGACTACTATCCCCACCTGAGAGACTACTATCCCCACCTGAGAGTAGACTACTATCCCCACCTGAGAGTAGACTACTATCCCCACCTGAGAGTAGACTACTATCTCCACCTGAGAGTAGACTACTATCCCCACCTGAGAGAAGACTACTATCCCCACCTGAGAGAAGACTACTATCCCCACCTGAGAGACGACTACTATCCCCACCTGAGAGTAGACTACTATCCCCACCTGAGAGTAGACTACTATCCCCACCTGAGAGTAGACTACTATCCCCACCTGAGAGTAGACTACTATCCTCACCTAAGTGTAGACTACTATCCCCACCTGAGAGACTACTATCCCCACCTGAGAGTAGACTACTATCCCCACCTGAGAGTAGACTACTATCTCCACCTAAGAGTAGACTACTATCCCCACCTGAGAGAAGACTACTATCCCCACCTGAGAGTAGACTACTATCCCCACCTGAGAGTAGACTACTATCCCCACCTGAGAGTAGACTACTATCCCCACCTGAGAGTAGACTACTATCCCCACCTGAGAGTAGACTACTATCCCCACCTGAGAGAAGACTACTATCCCCACCTGAGAGTAGACTACTATCCCCACCTGAGAGTATACTACTATCCCCACCTGAGAGTAGACTACTATCCTCACCTAAGTGTAGACTACTATCCCCACCTGAGAGTAGACTACTATCCCCACCTGAGAGTAGACTACTATCCCCACCTGAGAGTAGACTACTATCCCCACCTGAGAGAAGACTACTATCCCCACCTGAGAGTAGACTACTATCCCCACCTGAGAGTATACTACTATCCCCACCTGAGAGTAGACTACTATCCTCACCTAAGTGTAGACTACTATCCCCACCTGAGAGACTACTATCCCCACCTGAGAGTAGACTACTATCTCCACCTAAGAGTAGACTACTATCCCCACCTGAGAGAAGACTACTATCCCCACCTGAGAGTAGACTACTATCCCCACCTAAGAGTAGACTACTATCCCCACCTGAGAGAAGACTACTATCCCCACCTGAGAGTAGACTACTATCCCCACCTAAGAGTAGACTACTATCCCCACCTGAGAGTAGACTACTATCCCCACCTGAGAGTAGACTACTATCCCCACCTGAGAGTAGACTACTATCTCCACCTAAGAGTAGACTACTATCCCCACCTGAGAGTAGACTACTATCTCCACCTGAGAGTAGACTACTATCCCCACCTGAGAGTAGACTACTATCCTCACCTAAGAGTAGACTACTATCCCCACCTGTGCAGTGAAGATGTGACCCCCTCTATGAAGGACACTTAAAGAATTTATCCATTCAAACAATACGTTTGCTTTTTTCAGAACTTGGTCAATTGGCAAAAATGTACACTGAAGCTATAACGACCTCCAATATTACCTGCATGGAGGATGTGGTCCATTCATTGTCTGACACAGAAAACAAAGTGGCCGTCCAGGAGGCTGCGCAACATTATGAGAACAAGATGAAGGAAAACGTTCTCTTCCCCACGGACACTCTGAACCAGTTCCTCGAGATGAACAAAAAGTGTGAGGATGAAGCTCGTCAGATATTCTTGAAAAGGTCATTTAAAGACAAAGACCAGAAATTCCTACAAGAATATATGGTGAGTCCAATATACATGCATGGTCCTCGACAGAAGGACAAAACATAGTTAAAAGCAGCAAGTAAACAAGGGGTTAACAGTACAAGGCACAATCTTCTACCATAAACCACCCCAACCACTGGACAGGTGTGACATTTTTGTTCTGTCCCCTGAGGACATGTAGGTCGGGGAAGGTGTGACCTTATCTGACCAGGTAAGCAGCAGGGTCGTGATCCCGGTAGGGGTTTTCTGTCCGTTATTCTGAACATAGAGCGTTTTTCTATATTGTGTATCTGCTCACCAGATGAGTCTGGTGGGGTACTGAGCTCGAGCAATCCCGGGGGATCTCCTGCCCCTTTGTCTGTATTCTGCGTCCTTAGCGAGAGCTCACAGGGTTTTCCAAATTGGTGTTTGACCTTGTGGTGCGTGGCTGCTGGTTGCTAAGAAAGGAAGGATGTGCAGACCTCCGGTGAAGAAGTCAGGCAGACGAGGGGCTTCCAAGAGGGACGCTGCCTCACACCATAAGGAAGAGGAAAGCTTGCTGACCTGAAATTTTCGATTTCTTGAGTCCGAGGCAGCAGACGACCACCCAGTTAAAATGTCTTGCAGTTATCAGCTTGTTTTTATCCCACACCTGTTTAGTGGTTGGGGTGGTTTATGGTAGAGGGTTGTGCCTTGCACTGTTAACCCCTTGTTTACTTGCAGTTTTTAGTATGTTCTGTCCTAGATCGGGTTGGTACTAAAACCCATGGATGATGCCTCGGATTTCAAGTCAGCAAATTTTCCTCATTTCTCTTCCTGAAGCTGACTTATGGCATTCTACATTACTTCAGGTTTCCTAGCAACCAGTTTACTCCATGCCTAGGTGACTACCATTTGAATACATGAAAATGGTCAAAGCAAGTTTGTCAGGGATCATTACCATGTATATTGTTTGAAAAATATTATCCTCACATATATATATATATATATATATATATATATATATATATATTCAGTATATTACACAAAGAGATTGTATTCATGGAGCACAAAGAGCCTGCATAACACGCCTATGGAAGACACCGCCCCCTGGAATGCAAAGAGGAGTGTGCAGAAGAATGTACAGGAGAACTTACAGCTGAGGAGCCAATGGGACTTAAGCAAGTCCCACATCTCTAGGGAGGGGCATGTGTCTTTTCTCTGTGTGTTTCTTTGTTCTGAATATAGGGCAGTTCTCCTCTTGTCTGATGGAGGGAAAGCTGTGTACCAACACCTTTGGCTGGTTTACTTCTTTCCAGGCATGCCTTCAGCTTTCAATTTACAGAGGTGGTTATTCGGTGTGAAATACGGACCTGACAAGTTCTTCTCCGTGTTACGCAACTTGTTTTATATACAGTATAGGACAGCGCGAAAGAACAGGTGAGAGCACTTCATAGTTAGTTCTGCTCAACTTGTACCATTGTTCTCCGAGCACGACATCTACAGAAGCTTGTAATGTGCCAGCTGCTGCCATCTCAACCCTCCGCACACTGGCAGCCACGGCCAATGGATCCATGTAACAAGTACAGAAAGACAATTGGAGTTTCTGCAATTGCTCCAACCACTTGTCTCACTACTCGATCATCAGGATTAATGAGAAGCTTGCACAAGAAATACTATAAGGGAAGTTTAGAGGAATCTCGGTGTAGAAAATGAAGATAGGCTCCAATACCGTACATCTCTCAAGTATGACCCATATCTACCATAGGGCCGCCATATAGAATGTTTCCATACATAACTAGACCTGAAATACCCCAAATCCTACATATATTGAGTCTGGGGCTTATCTCGAAATAAATCAGCAAATAATTGAAGTCCGTGTGTTTCTTCCTTCAGGAACTGGTACAACAGAAGAAGAATGGGTTCTGTAATATGAATGAGGCAAAGTCTCGGGAAGTGTGTGAAGCTCTGATTAAGAAGCATTCCCGGGAGCACGAAGAAGCTTTAGCTAAAGGATCCTACACCATTCATGGTGGCCATGAAAAGTTCAAGCAAGATTTAAAAGCAATAGAGGACAAATATCACATGGGACCCGGGAAAGGTGTTCAGGTCGGTAGAAGAGACTCCATGTCCATGTTGTTTTTCAGTTTGTCTATTTAACCATTGAAGATTTTCTCCGACCATTTGTGCTTCATGATATGGTTGACTTGTCCTTCAATATTCCACAGGAGACCTGGGGTTATGTAATTCATGGCACAGTATTCCTACTTTTTCTAACAATTGCCATATTTTCTAAATCCTTAACTTGTGTAGGCTGAAAGAGTTCTTCAGGAATACCTGGCGTCTAAGGAAACCATTGGAATCAACATTCTGAAAAGTGATGAGGCCTTGACTGAGATAGAGAAGAAGATAGAAGGTGAGGGGTCGCTTATTTGTTCATTTTGTTGTTGGTCGCCCTCTTCCAGTGATCTGGGTCTTCACATATGTCCAGAATAAGGGCTTATGTACGAGACGAGGGGTCTTACGGCTCCATACAACCTCGATCAATAGAAGTTTCTGTGCAGAGTATCCTCGATATGTACATGTTGTCTAGAAACGTAATAGGAGGAACA
Organism: Rhinoderma darwinii; assembly: GCF_050947455.1. NCBI lineage: Eukaryota > Metazoa > Chordata > Amphibia > Anura > Rhinodermatidae > Rhinoderma > Rhinoderma darwinii. Next base: position 145,310,712 of record NC_134692.1, on the reverse strand, counting down.
TAAGTGTCGGACAATATTTCACTCTTCTTCAGGTAAAACCAACTTATTCACAATTCTTCCCTTTGCAGAGGAGAAGGCAAAGAAACAAGCGCAAGAGATGGAAGAAAAAGTGCGAGAACTGGAAGAATCTAAGAAGAAGCAGAAGTTTAAAGACGAGCAGACATCCATGGAGGAGAACATGAAGGGTGTGCTGGAAAAAATTGCTGAAGAAAGAAGACTGATGAGGGGTGAAATACAACGGGTGATTGCCGACAAGGAGAGGGTAAGTCCTGGAAGTCGTGAGCTTTCTCCATCAAAGCGTAGGAATGAACTCCCCAAAGAAGCCAACGTGGCACGGGGTGGGGGTTAATCTTAGAGATTTGTTTTCCTTTACTACTTTGCCTCATTAATGACCTACCTATATATATAAGAGGAAGGAGATACGAGTGTGGATGTCAGGCCTTGAACACTAAATCCAACTCTCTATCTGACCATACACATGAGATGAAAGGTGAGATTTAATGGGTTTTAACTGACCCCCCCCCCCCCCCCATGGCCGATGTCGGGGCAAAGATAGATTGGGCATGTTGGATTTCCATCATTCTTCCATGTCTTTAGTGTAGTATATCGGCAAACCGAGCAGAAAACATGAAATATTCTGATACATAATTTAGGAAGAACGATTGCTCTGTATATAAGACCAGGATGGATATCCTCCAAGGTCTGCAGAGTAACATGGTAGAACACAACTGGTGAAATCTCTGGTGTTGAGCTGCGTCATATCCAGGTTAAGAAGTGTCTTATAGGAATAGAAAAAAATTAGCACCATGAGTCATGTTTTTCTGTAGATGACCCCTTAACGGTCTCCAGGACCTTCTACCGACCTTATCCAAGGAGTTGTGTAGCTTTGGTGATGCTCTTCACTTATAATGGCTTCAAGATTTTAGGGTAGAGCAAGAATCCTATAAGACCCTGTTCACACCACGTTCCTCCAATACCCTGTTTACACTACATTCCTATAAGACCCTGTGCACACCATGTTCCTCCAAGACCCTATTCACACTACGTTCCTATAAGACCCTGTTCACACCACATTCCTCCAATACCCTGTTTACACTACATTCCTATAAGACCCTGTTCACACCACATTCCTCCAATACCCTGTTTACACTACATTCCTATAAGACCCTGTGCACACCATGTTCCTCCAAGACCCTATTCACACTACGTTCCTATAAGACCCTGTTCACACCCCTTTCCTCCAAGACCCCGTTCCCACCATGTTCCTCCGAGACCCTGTTCACACTACATTGTTATAAAACCCTGTTCACACCACGTTCCTCCAAGACCCTATTTACACTATGTTCCTATAAGACCCTATTCACGCCACGTTCCTCCAAGATTCTGTTTACACTACGTTCCAATAAGACCCTGTTTACACTACGTTCCTATAAGACCCTGTTTACACTACGTTCCAATAAGACCCTGTTTACACTACGTTCCAATAAGACCCTGTTTACACTACGTTCCAATAAGACCCTGTTTACACTATGTTCCTATAAGACCCTGTTCAGGCCATGTTCCTCCAAGACCATGTTTACACTACGTTCCTATAAGACCCTGTTTACACTACGTTCCTATAAGACCCTGTTTACACTACGTTCCTATAAGACCCTGTTCAGGCCATGTTCCTCCAAGACCCTGTTTACACTACGTTCCTATAAGACCCTGTTTACACTACGTTCCTATAAGACCCTGTTTACACTACGTTCCTATAAGACCCTGTTTACACTACGTTCCTATAAGACCCTGTTTACACTATGTTCCTATAAGACCCTCTTCAGGCCATGTTCCTCCAAGACCCTGTTTACACTACGTTCCTATAAGACCCTGTTCACGCCATGTTCCTCCAAAACCCTGTTCACACCACGTTCCTATAAGACCCTGTTCACACTACATTCGTGTAAGACCCCGTTCAGACCATGTTTATGTAAGACCCTGTTCACGTCGCGTTCAGAGAGACATTCAGAGTTTTCTGTTTTTTAAATGAATGTATATATATAATGTTAAATACAAGGTAACACGCCATCCCCATAACTGCAGACTTACACATTCTTGTATGCTCAGGAACGGGAATCCTACGAGAAACAGGGATTTCAAAGACAAGCCAACATGTACAAAGCGCAGATCGAAGACTGTCAGAAGGAGAAGGAGCAGCTGCAGGAGCCGGAATGGTATAAGCCCATCACTGACAAACTAAAAGCCGTGTTCTCTGCTGTGGCCCCCGGAGTTATCGCATTTCTGGGAGAGACGATCCAGGCCAAACTCACCCAATAATGGAAAACAAAAGAAAATTCTCAATAAATCCTGTAGATGCGGAGAAGAAAATGCTTTACTCTAGAAGACGCGAACAGTAAGTCCTTTCAGTGACTCCTGTCTCCATACGAGTTCCTGAGTCCAGACTTATTCCTACCGATAAATTCTACCCCTCCCCATAATCCATAACGACCCTACAGCAACCCGCACAACATCTGATGCCCCAGGAATTATTTTAAAGACGCCAGGAGGCAAAAAATAATCCACTGTAACCGCTTTATGGTACAGATTTCTGCGCCCGCTCCTCATCTTTCATCTGAAATTGTCGTATTTCGATTTTCTCATTTAAAGTTTGTCGGTTTTTGTAACAAATATTAATTTTTGCTCTAACTCATTTCAAATAAAAAAATAAAGTAAACTGTCTTGATTAAAAATGTCCCGCCGTTTTGTGTCTACAGCTCCTATGCCAAGCTATGTGGATACAGATTACAAACAAACCGCGTGTCCCTGCGCTCCACCTGCCGCCTTTACTTGCTATTGATCACCTATAGAGAATAGTAGGGGGGGCTGATAGAAATGGACGTTCATCAGATGATCTTTGCAGCATTTCCACCGCCCTATATCACTAATATATGACATTTAGCTCCGTTAACCGTGTGCGCCGTGTGTACCCCATTGTGAACCCCACAGAGTTTAATCATTGTCAGGAATTGCAGTTCATGGGGAGCACGATCGAGACCCTACAATGTGTTCACATTTATGACCGACTGTCAACTGACGAACCCAAAGTAATCTGGTCAGAGCTCCGAAAATGTCATCTAAAGAGAAGCCCGAGATTCAAAATGTCCGAACATGTAATAACTCGGAGGCTCTACAAACACTGGGGGTCCAAAGTAACGTGACACCAAAGACCCCACAGATTCCCCCAGACCCCACAGACATCCGCAGACCCCACAGGCTGATTCATTACTTCTGATTCCTGTTTATTATTTTGTTTTTGAACTTGGAGGAAATTAGAGGCTGCGGTTACCTGACGCAGCAGCGGAACAGGAAACTGCGAGCTCAGAACATCCCAGCAGCACAAAGAGAAATCTACAGAAACAGCAGAGAAGTAAGCCCAGCGTAATGTAGGCGCAGCCGTAATGAAGGAAGCGCATGACTAGGTGTTTGGGAGTTCTAGGCTATTATGTTCTAGGTATTATGTTTTAGGCTATATTTATAGGGATTGGAGGGTTATGTGAAAGGGGCATGGGGCAAAATGTATCTATATGTGGTGGGTGGAGAATAAAGTATATAAGTCCATGCGGGGAAGAGGCAGCCCTCTTTCCCGCTGGACAACAGGAGAAAGTTTTGTCCTGTTATTATAGTAAAAGATAAATATACAGATAAATATTTTCTACTTACCTGATGGAAGCGGCGATGGAGTCAACGATGGCCAGGATCCGGGATGCAGCGATGCAGCACGGCGTGGGATGGCTGGATGCGCTGATTGCCGGGGCTCTCCCTCCGGTTCCAGCGGCTGGAGAGGAGAGTGAGGGACGCAGCAGCAGGCGTTCCGGGCCTCAGGAGAGGCCTTCTTCTGCAGAGGCACCTCGGTCTGGTCGGCGCCGAGGGAGCCCCTCCAGGGACCCTCCTCCTCCTGCTGGTCTGGAGCTACACCCTGGCGACGGTCCGCGGAGGTCTGGGAGGAATCCCATCAGGCGGGCCAGATCGGAGGTGACAGGAGGGGGGGGGCCGCGGCGGCCATCTTCCTCCCTCCTGTCTCAAACAACGACGCCGGAAGTGGAGGCGGGACCGGATGCGCGCGCAAGACCGGATGCGCGCACAAGGCCGGAAGTGCGTGCGGGACCGGATGCGCGCGCATCACAGGAAGTGACGGCTTTCTCCGGCGCCGATGCTCCAGGTGCCGGAGGAGCTCTACACACGGATGTCCGGACTGCAAGACCGACACGAAGGAAGAGGCGAGCGGCCTCTGGATGGGGAGTGAGATCGCCTCCTGCAGGAGCAGGGAGGCGTGTGACAGCGACAGCGACCGGAAGGACCCGGGCAGCTGCGGTGAGTGACGCCGGGCCCCATCCGGACGAGGGGGGGCAGCGGTCTGCAAGACAAGCGGCGACAAGACGTTTTGTGTTTGACAGCCCTGCAGAAGGACTGGATCGGCAGGGCTGTCAGGCTGAAGTCGCGCCACCAGCGGGTGGCAGGATCGTGGCTGGATATGTCGCGCCACCAGCGGGTGGCAGGATCGTGGACGGGCCGCGTTCCGCTGGGCCTAGAGCTTCCTCAACAAGAAGTGTGCGGAGTTACGGGGAGCATGGGGTGCAGGAGCACCACTCCCCAGGATCGTCACGACCGACGCCTGGATTATCTGGAGTGATGGACGCGTCCGCTGGGAGGTCACCTCAGGGACGTACGGGTGAGTTTACCACGGATGTGGTGCCGGGGATGTGTGGGGGGGATGTGGGGGGGATGTTGTCAATGTCACAGATGCAATTGTTGTTTAGAGGGATGCAGGAGTATTTTATGAGAAATGTGCCAGGCGTAGAGCAGTCGCCAGCGAGGGTATGGGGCGCTGCTAGTGAGGCGTCTGCTAGTGCGGCAGGGAGTGCAGTTGCTAACGAGGCGATTTCTGGTGCAGTTGCGGCAGGGATTGCGGGTGTTAGTGAAGTGGCGCCGGTTGTGGGTGCCGTAGTGGCGGTGGAAAAAGCGGTTGACGCGGCGGCGAGTGCGGCTAAGAAAGTGGTGGAGGATGTGCGTTTGGCGGATGCAGCAAAAGGTGAGGTTTATGTGTGCTTTGAGGGCCCGCTGGGGGCACATTTGAAGGTGGAAATTAGGGAAAAGATCTGGAAAGATGAATATGTTGAGATTTTTTCTTTGCTGCCATTAGAAAAGTTTAATTTGGACCGGTGGAAACCGGACGAAAGTAAGAAGGAGGAGGAGGAGCGGCGGCGGTATCGCTTGATTCCTCGGACTTTTGCGAATTGGCTGCAGGCCTTCGCTATATTGGCTAGTGTGGTGGGTGAGAAGGCGCCGGAGAACTGTTCGGCGTTGTTTTGTTATATGGATTCGGTAGGGGAGGCGTATCGTGTATACGGCGGTAACGCTTGGTTGCGGTATGACGAACAGTTTCGTCAACGGAAGTCGGTGCGCCCGTCATTGCGATGGGACCACAAAGATATCAGTTTGTGGATGCGGCTGATGTCTGCGCCAAAACAGGGTCAGCAGCCCTTTCGGGATGCGGCCGGCGGTCAGGGGTCAGCAGCGGGTCGGTCAGGATCCTCAGGAAAGGGGTGTTGCTGGCAGTACAACGAGGGGCATTGCAAGTTCGGCCCAGACTGCAGATATAAGCACGAGTGCTCCGGTTGCGGAGGCGCCCATGGTTTGTCCAGATGCTTCAAGAAGCATAGGGGCAGGCAGGGAGATGCTGAGCAGGAGAGGGGCGACGCCGGTGAGGGTGGAAAGGATGCTCCCGTTTTTAAGGGGCTATCCAAATAAGAAAGTGGCGGAGTTGTTGTGGTTAGGTTTTTCAGTAGGTTTTCGGATTCCTTGTACGTCAGCTGGACGTGAAGGGGTAGTCCGTAATTTGTCGTCTGCTTTGGCGCGGCCTGATCTGGTTACGGATAAGCTGCTGAAGGAGGTGGCGTTGGGCCGCATGGCGGGTCCGTTTTCCTGCCCGCCTGTTCAGAATTTGCGTGTTTCCCCGTTAGGTTTGGTTCCAAAAAAGGAGGCGAATAAATTCCGCCTTATTCATCACTTGTCTTATCCGGAAGGCGAGTCGGTGAATGACGGCATTGATCCGGCCCTGTGCGCGGTCAGTTACACTAACTTTGATGCGGCGGTTGTTTGGGTTCGGAAATACGGGAAGGGCTCTCTGTTAGCAAAAACTGACATTGAGGCCGCTTTTCGTTTATTGCCGGTGCATCCGGATAGTTTTTGTTTGCTGGGATGTTATTGGCAGGAGGAATATTTTGTAGATTGTTGCCTCCCGATGGGCTGCTCCATTTCATGCGCTTATTTTGAGATGTTTAGCACGTTTTTGGAGTGGGTGGTCCGTCGGGAGGCGCAGGTGCAATCTGCGCTGCATTATCTGGATGATTTCCTGTTTATCGGGCCGCCGGGTACCTATGTGTGTGCAGGATTGCTACACACTATGGAGAGAGTGGCAATGGATTTTGGGGTACCTTTGGCGCCTGAAAAAACTGAGGGACCCACGACGGTCATTAAGTTTTTGGGAATCATGATTGATTCAGATAACATGGAGTGTCGCTTGCCTGATGATAAGTTGCTGGAGATGAGAGGGTTGGTGGCGAGTGCGCTGCGCAGGAAGAAGATGCAGTTGCGGGACTTGCAATCCTTGTTGGGGCATTTGAATTTTGCTTGTAGGATTATGCCCATGGGGCGAGTGTTTTGCAGGCGATTGGCGAGTGCTACCGCAGGGGTGCATTCCCCCCATCATTTTATTAGGTTGTCGGCGGAGTTGAAAGCTGACTTGTTGGTGTGGGGGGAGTTTTTGCAGACCTATAATGGGCGGTCGGTGCTCATGTATCAGCCGGTGTCTAGTGTGGACTTGGAGCTGTATACTGATGCATCAGGTGCTTGTGGATTTGGGGCTTATTTCCAGGGGCAGTGGTGTGCAGGAGTTTGGCCTGATACATGGCATGAATGTGGTTTTGTCCGTAACTTGGCTCTGCTGGAACTGTTCCCGATTGTGGTGGCGGCGGAGTTGTGGGGGGATTGTCTGCGGGACCGGAGAGTGCGTTTCGTATGTGACAATCTGGGTGTCGTTCAGGCTGTTAATGCGCAGACAGCTAATTCTCCGCCAGTCGTGCGGCTATTGCGACATTTAGTTTTGAGAGGTCTGATGTTGAATGCGCATTTTGTGGCAGTGCATATTCCTGGGGTGCTGAATTCTGTGGCTGATTCCCTTTCTCGTCAACAGTGGGACAGGTTTCGTCTGCTGGCGCCGGGGGCGGAGTCTCATGGCCTGCCTTGTCCAGAGCATCTGTGGAAGGTGGTGTGACAATGGCGATGTCGCTTGTAGAAAGGTCGGTTAGTGCGGTCACGTGGCAGAGGTACAGTGCGGTGTGGCAAGTATGGGAGACGTTGTTGGAAAATGCGCAGGCAGGTATTGCAGATCGGCAGGCGTGTTTGTTGTATTATATAGGAAATGCGTACAGTGAGGGGGCGTCTGCAGCAATGGTCGCTCACAGTTTGTCGGCCTTGGCTTTTTGGTTTAAGAAGAAAGGTGAGGAGGACGTGACTAAGTCCTTTCTGGTCCGGCAGGCAATGAAGGGTTTCAGGAGGGGTTCCGCAGTTAGGGATCTCAGGAAGCCGGTGTCATTTGAGCTGTTGGTAGCAATTTGTGATTTGTTGAGGGAGGTTTGTGTTTCAGCATTTGAAGTGCGGCTATTTACACTGGCCTTTTCTTTGGCTTTCTTTGGGGCGTTCCGGATATCGGAGTTGGTGTCGGCCAGTAAGAGTGTGGCAGGGGGTTTATTGTACGCGGATGTGGATTTGGATGGCTCCTGCCTTTCTTGTTTGCTTCGTAGATCTAAGACAGATCAGGAAGGGAGAGGTTTTGTGGTGCGTTTGTATGAGTTACCAGGGTCGCGGGTGTGCCCGGTCCGCTGTTTTCGGGAGTTTGTTGCGGTGAGGCCTGAGGGCCCGGCATCCTTGTTGGTTCATGCAGACGGGCTGTCTCTGTCAAAATTCCAGTTTTCACAGGTGTTCAAAAAATGTATCCTGTTGTCTGGCAGAGGTGGAGCAGGTTTTAGCTCTCATTCCTTTAGAATTGGCGCAGCTACGGAAGCAGCTCGGTAGGGTTTATCCCCGGCGATGGTTAAGAAGATCGGTAGGTGGGAGTCAGACAGATATAGGTTGTATGTGCGGCCTCACTTGCTTTGAGGCGGTGGAGATAAGATGTGCTGGAGGTGGATATGGAGTAGTTACTTTGTTGTTTTGTGTTGTTTTAGGTGCAGGTCCCTGCTTGATTTGGATCATGGGGCACTCCTACGTGCACTGGGGAGGTGTGCGTGCTGATGTTCGTCCGGCCGGACGGCAGTTGGGCATGGATCACGCAGAGGTGCAGGTCAGATGGTTGGGCCTGCGGGGCATGCTGTGGTGTAGGCTGTTACCAGAGGTACAATTTTATGCGGGTTTGGACAGGGCGCCGGATATCTTAGTGGTGCACCTTGGCGGCAATGATTTGGGCATTCGGTCGTCCAGGGATTTAGTGAGGGATGTGAAGATTGACCTTTTGCGGTTGTGGTCGGCGTTCCCAGGAGTGGTGATTGTCTGGTCTGATATTGTGGCTCGCAAGGTGTGGCGGCAGGCACGTTCCGTACATAGCTTAAATAAAGCGCGAGCAAAGGTCAACAAGGTAGTTGGCAGGTTTGTGGCACGCAATGGCGGTGTTGTGGTGAGGCATAAGGAGTTGGAGGGTAGAGAGGTCGGTTTCCTCAGGGCGGATGGTGTTCATCTAAACGAGGTGGGTCTGGATATGTGGACCCTGGACATCAAGGAGGGCATGGAGAAAGCCCTGCAGTTGTGGAGGGACAATCATGTGTAAGGGGTCACACATGATTGTCGTGGCGGTAGGAGGAGGGGTCTTTGGAGGCACGGAATGGTAAGAAGGAGAAGCAACAATGGAGATTGTTGCAAGAGAACTCGGGGCGTTTAACCCGGGATAGTATTGGAGGGGCTGGGGAGTGGTTACCCAGCTCATATATATTCCTGATGGGCAGGGTCCCCAGGAAGGGAGAGAGAGGTCTTGGACATGGTTGGTGCCCTCGGGTCAGGTGCAGAACGGCTGTAGGGTAAGGGGTCCAGACCTAATAAGGAAACGATGGAGTTTAATGATTGAAGTGCCTTCAAGGATCCTTTATCTGGAGTTGGGAAATAGAGCAGGATGTTATCATGGAGTTATGATGTGTTTATGGTTATGCTATTTTTCAGAAAAAAAGGTGTGTTAATAAATGGCTGCTGTGGCCTTTACACCAAAATTCATGTGTGGTCTCTTATTGGGGTTTGGGGTGTAAGGTCGTAGATAGCGGAAGCATCAAACATACCTTAAGTCAAGTCACATCTACATATCCCTGACATCCCCTCACAATATCTATCTATCTATCTATCTATCTATCTATCTATCTATCTATCTATCTATCTATCTATCTATCTCATATCTATCTATCTATCTATCTATCTATCTATCTATCTATCTCTCTATCTATCTATCTATCTATCTATCTATCTATCTATCTATCTATCTATCTATCTATCTATCTATCTATCTATCTATCTATCTATCTATCTATCTATCTATCATCTATCTATCTATCTCATATCTATCTATCTCATATCTATCTATCTATCTATCTATCTATCTCATATCTATCTATCTCATATCTATCTATCTATCTATCTATCTATCTATCTATCTATCTATCTATCTATCTATCTATCTATCTATCTATCTATCTATCTATCTATCTATCTATCTCATATCTATCTATCTATCTATCTATCTATCTATCTATCTATCTATCTATCTATCTATCTATCTCATATCTATCTATCTATCTATCTATCTATCTATCTATCTATCTATCTATCTATCTATCTATCTATCTATCTCATATCTATCTATCTCATATCTATCTATCTCATATCTATCTATCTATCTATCTATCTATCTATCTATCTATCTATCTATCTATCTATCTATCTATCTATCTATCTATCTATCTATCTATCTATCTATCTATCATCTATCTATCTATCTATCTATCTATCTATCTATCTATCTATCTATCTATCTATCTCATATCTATCTATCTATCTATCTATCTATCTATCTATCTATCTATCTATCTATCTATCTATCTATCTATCTATCTATCTATCTATCTATCTATCTATCTATCTCTCATATCTATCTATCTATCTATCTATCTATCTATCTATCTATCTATCTATCTATCTATCTATCTATCTATCTATCTCATATCTATCTATCTATCTATCTATCTATCTATCTATCTCATATCTATCTATCTCATATCTATCTATCTATCTATCTATCTATCTATCTATCTATCTATCTATCTATCTATCTATCTATCTATCTATCTATCTCATATCTATCTATCTATCTATCTATCTCCTATCTATCTATCTATCTTTCGGGATGCGGCCGGCGGTCAGGGGTCAGCAGCGGGTCGGTCAGGATCCTCAGGAAAGGGGTGTTGCTGGCAGTACAACGAGGGGCATTGCAAGTTCGGCCCAGACTGCAGATATAAGCACGAGTGCTCCGGTTGCGGAGGCGCCCATGGTTTGTCCAGATGCTTCAAGAAGCATAGGGGCAGGCAGGGAGATGCTGAGCAGGAGAGGGGCGACGCCGGTGAGGGTGGAAAGGATGCTCCCGTTTTTAAGGGGCTATCCAAATAAGAAAGTGGCGGAGTTGTTGTGGTTAGGTTTTTCAGTAGGTTTTCGGATTCCTTGTACGTCAGCTGGACGTGAAGGGGTAGTCCGTAATTTGTCGTCTGCTTTGGCGCGGCCTGATCTGGTTACGGATAAGCTGCTGAAGGAGGTGGCGTTGGGCCGCATGGCGGGTCCGTTTTCCTGCCCGCCTGTTCAGAATTTGCGTGTTTCCCCGTTAGGTTTGGTTCCAAAAAAGGAGGCGAATAAATTCCGCCTTATTCATCACTTGTCTTATCCGGAAGGCGAGTCGGTGAATGACGGCATTGATCCGGCCCTGTGCGCGGTCAGTTACACTAACTTTGATGCGGCGGTTGTTTGGGTTCGGAAATACGGGAAGGGCTCTCTGTTAGCGAAAACTGACATTGAGGCCGCTTTTCGTTTATTGCCGGTGCATCCGGATAGTTTTTGTTTGCTGGGATGTTATTGGCAGGAGGAATATTTTGTAGATTGTTGCCTCCCGATGGGCTGCTCCATTTCATGCGCTTATTTTGAGATGTTTAGCACGTTTTTGGAGTGGGTGGTCCGTCGGGAGGCGCAGGTGCAATCTGCGCTGCATTATCTGGATGATTTCCTGTTTATCGGGCCGCCGGGTACCTATGTGTGTGCAGGATTGCTACACACTATGGAGAGAGTGGCAATGGATTTTGGGGTACCTTTGGCGCCTGAAAAAACTGAGGGACCCACGACGGTCATTAAGTTTTTGGGAATCATGATTGATTCAGATAACATGGAGTGTCGCTTGCCTGATGATAAGTTGCTGGAGATGAGAGGGTTGGTGGCGAGTGCGCTGCGCAGGAAGAAGATGCAGTTGCGGGACTTGCAATCCTTGTTGGGGCATTTGAATTTTGCTTGTAGGATTATGCCCATGGGGCGAGTGTTTTGCAGGCGGTTGGCGAATGCTACCGCAGGGGTGCATTCCCCCCATCATTTTATTAGGTTGTCGGCGGAGTTGAAAGCTGACTTGTTGGTGTGGGGGGAGTTTTTGCAGACCTATAATGGGCGGTCGGTGCTCATGTATCAGCCGGTGTCTAGTGTGGACTTGGAGCTGTATACTGATGCATCAGGTGCTTGTGGATTTGGGGCTTATTTCCAGGGGCAGTGGTGTGCAGGAGTTTGGCCTGATACATGGCATGAATGTGGTTTTGTCCGTAACTTGGCTCTGCTGGAACTGTTCCCGATTGTGGTGGCGGCGGAGTTGTGGGGGGATTGTCTGCGGGACCGGAGAGTGCGTTTCGTATGTGACAATCTGGGTGTCGTTCAGGCTGTTAATGCGCAGACAGCTAATTCTCCGCCAGTCGTGCGGCTATTGCGACATTTAGTTTTGAGAGGTCTGATGTTGAATGCGCATTTTGTGGCAGTGCATATTCCTGGGGTGCTGAATTCTGTGGCTGATTCCCTTTCTCGTCAACAGTGGGACAGGTTTCGTCTGCTGGCGCCGGGGGCGGAGTCTCATGGCCTGCCTTGTCCAGAGCATCTGTGGAAGGTGGTGTGACAATGGCGATGTCGCTTGTAGAAAGGTCGGTTACTGCGGTCACGTGGCAGAGGTACAGTGCGGTGTGGCAGGTATGGGAGGCGTTGTTGGAAAATGCGCAGGCAGGTATTGCAGATCGGCAGGCGTGTTTGTTGTATTATATAGGAAATGCGTACAGTGAGGGGGCGTCTGCAGCAATGGTCGCTCACAGTTTGTCGGCCTTGGCTTTTTGGTTTAAGAAGAAAGGTGAGGAGGACGTGACTAAGTCCTTTCTGGTCCGGCAGGCAATGAAGGGTTTCAGGAGGGGTTCCGCAGTTAGGGATCTCAGGAAGCCGGTGTCATTTGAGCTGTTGGTAGCAATTTGTGATTTGTTGAGGGAGGTTTGTGTTTCAGCATTTGAAGTGCGGCTATTTACACTGGCCTTTTCTTTGGCTTTCTTTGGGGCGTTCCGGATATCGGAGTTGGTGTCGGCCAGTAAGAGTGTGGCAGGGGGTTTATTGTACGCGGATGTGGATTTGGATGGCTCCTGCCTTTCTTGTTTGCTTCGTAGATCTAAGACAGATCAGGAAGGGAGAGGTTTTGTGGTGCGTTTGTATGAGTTACCAGGGTCGCGGGTGTGCCCGGTCCGCTGTTTTCGGGAGTTTGTTGCGGTGAGGCCTGAGGGCCCGGCATCCTTGTTGGTTCATGCAGACGGGCTGTCTCTGTCAAAATTCCAGTTTTCACAGGTGTTCAAAAAATGTATCCTGTTGTCTGGCAGAGGTGGAGCAGGTTTTAGCTCTCATTCCTTTAGAATTGGCGCAGCTACGGAAGCAGCTCGGTAGGGTTTATCCCCGGCGATGGTTAAGAAGATCGGTAGGTGGGAGTCAGACAGATATAGGTTGTATGTGCGGCCTCACTTGCTTTGAGGCGGTGGAGATAAGATGTGCTGGAGGTGGATATGGAGTAGTTACTTTGTTGTTTTGTGTTGTTTTAGGTGCAGGTCCCTGCTTGATTTGGATCATGGGGCACTCCTACGTGCACTGGGGAGGTGTGCGTGCTGATGTTCGTCCGGCCGGACGGCAGTTGGGCATGGATCACGCAGAGGTGCAGGTCAGATGGTTGGGCCTGCGGGGCATGCTGTGGTGTAGGCTGTTACCAGAGGTACAATTTTATGCGGGTTTGGACAGGGCGCCGGATATCTTAGTGGTGCACCTTGGCGGCAATGATTTGGGCATTCGGTCGTCCAGGGATTTAGTGAGGGATGTGAAGATTGACCTTTTGCGGTTGTGGTCGGCGTTCCCAGGAGTGGTGATTGTCTGGTCTGATATTGTGGCTCGCAAGGTGTGGCGGCAGGCACGTTCCGTACATAGCTTAAATAAAGCGCGAGCAAAGGTCAACAAGGTAGTTGGCAGGTTTGTGGCACGCAATGGCGGTGTTGTGGTGAGGCATAAGGAGTTGGAGGGTAGAGAGGTCGGTTTCCTCAGGGCGGATGGTGTTCATCTAAACGAGGTGGGTCTGGATATGTGGACCCTGGACATCAAGGAGGGCATGGAGAAAGCCCTGCAGTTGTGGAGGGACAATCATGTGTAAGGGGTCACACATGATTGTCGTGGCGGTAGGAGGAGGGGTCTTTGGAGGCACGGAATGGTAAGAAGGAGAAGCAACAATGGAGATTGTTGCAAGAGAACTCGGGGCGTTTAACCCGGGATAGTATTGGAGGGGCTGGGGAGTGGTTACCCAGCTCATATATATTCCTGATGGGCAGGGTCCCCAGGAAGGGAGAGAGAGGTCTTGGACATGGTTGGTGCCCTCGGGTCAGGTGCAGAACGGCTGTAGGGTAAGGGGTCCAGACCTAATAAGGAAACGATGGAGTTTAATGATTGAAGTGCCTTCAAGGATCCTTTATCTGGAGTTGGGAAATAGAGCAGGATGTTATCATGGAGTTATGATGTGTTTATGGTTATGCTATTTTTCAGAAAAAAAGGTGTGTTAATAAATGGCTGCTGTGGCCTTTACACCAAAATTCATGTGTGGTCTCTTATTGGGGTTTGGGGTGTAAGGTCGTAGATAGCGGAAGCATCAAACATACCTTAAGTCAAGTCACATCTACATATCCCTGACATCCCCTCACAATATCTATCTATCTATCTATCTATCTATCTATCTATCTATCTATCTATCTATCTATCTATCTATCTATCTATCTATCTATCTCATATCTATCTATCTATCTATCTATCTATCTATCTATCTATCTATCTATCTATCTATCTATCTATCTATCTATCTATCTATCTATCTATCTATCTATCTATCTATCTATCTATCTATCATCTATCTATCTATCTCATATCTATCTATCTCATATCTATCTATCTATCTATCTATCTATCTCATATCTATCTATCTCATATCTATCTATCTATCTATCTATCTATCTATCTATCTATCTATCTATCTATCTATCTATCTATCTATCTATCTATCTATCTATCTCATATCTATCTATCTATCTATCTATCTATCTATCTATCTATCTATCTATCTATCTATCTATCTATCTATCTATCTATCTATCTCATATCTATCTATCTATCTATCATCTATCTATCTATCTATCTATCTATCTATCTATCTATCTATCTATCTATCTCATATCTATCTATCTCATATCTATCTATCTCATATCTATCTATCTATCTATCTATCTATCTATCTATCTATCTATCTATCTATCTATCTATCTATCTATCTATCTATCATCTATCTATCTATCTATCTATCTATCTATCTATCTATCTATCTATCTATCTATCTCATATCTATCTATCTATCTATCTATCTATCTATCTATCTATCTATCTATCTATCTATCTATCTATCTATCTATCTATCTATCTATCTATCTATCTATCTATCTATCTATCTATCTCTCATATCTATCTATCTATCTATCTATCTATCTATCTATCTATCTATCTATCTATCTATCTATCTATCTATCTATCTATCTATCTATCTCATATCTATCTATCTATCTATCTATCTATCTATCTATCTCATATCTATCTATCTCATATCTATCTATCTATCTATCTATCTATCTATCTATCTATCTATCTATCTATCTATCTATCTATCTCATATCTATCTATCTATCTATCTATCTCCTATCTATCTATCTATCTTTCGGGATGCGGCCGGCGGTCAGGGGTCAGCAGCGGGTCGGTCAGGATCCTCAGGAAAGGGGTGTTGCTGGCAGTACAACGAGGGGCATTGCAAGTTCGGCCCAGACTGCAGATATAAGCACGAGTGCTCCGGTTGCGGAGGCGCCCATGGTTTGTCCAGATGCTTCAAGAAGCATAGGGGCAGGCAGGGAGATGCTGAGCAGGAGAGGGGCGACGCCGGTGAGGGTGGAAAGGATGCTCCCGTTTTTAAGGGGCTATCCAAATAAGAAAGTGGCGGAGTTGTTGTGGTTAGGTTTTTCAGTAGGTTTTCGGATTCCTTGTACGTCAGCTGGACGTGAAGGGGTAGTCCGTAATTTGTCGTCTGCTTTGGCGCGGCCTGATCTGGTTACGGATAAGCTGCTGAAGGAGGTGGCGTTGGGCCGCATGGCGGGTCCGTTTTCCTGCCCGCCTGTTCAGAATTTGCGTGTTTCCCCGTTAGGTTTGGTTCCAAAAAAGGAGGCGAATAAATTCCGCCTTATTCATCACTTGTCTTATCCGGAAGGCGAGTCGGTGAATGACGGCATTGATCCGGCCCTGTGCGCGGTCAGTTACACTAACTTTGATGCGGCGGTTGTTTGGGTTCGGAAATACGGGAAGGGCTCTCTGTTAGCGAAAACTGACATTGAGGCCGCTTTTCGTTTATTGCCGGTGCATCCGGATAGTTTTTGTTTGCTGGGATGTTATTGGCAGGAGGAATATTTTGTAGATTGTTGCCTCCCGATGGGCTGCTCCATTTCATGCGCTTATTTTGAGATGTTTAGCACGTTTATGGTTATGCTATTTTTCAGAAAAAAAGGTGTGTTAATAAATGGCTGCTGTGGCCTTTACACCAAAATTCATGTGTGGTCTCTTATTGGGGTTTGGGGTGGAAGGTCGTAGATAGCGGAAGCATCAAACATACCTTAAGTCAAGTCACATCTACATATCCCTGACATCCCCTCACAATATCTATCTATCTATCTATCTATCTATCTATCTATCTATCTATCTATCTATCTATCTATCTATCTATCTATCTATCTATCTATCTATCTATCTATCTATCTATCTATCTATCTAATATCTATCTATCTATCTCATATCTATCCATCTATCTATCCATCTATCTATCTATCTATCCCATATCTATCTATCTATCTATCTATCTATCTATCTATCTATCTATCTATCTATCTATCTATCTATCTATCTATCTCATATCTATCTATCTATCTATCTCATATCTATCTATCTATCTATCTATCTATCTATCTATCTATCTATCTATCTATCTATCTATCTATCTCATATCTATCTATCTATCTATCTATCTATCTATCTATCTATCTATCTATCTATCTATCTCATATCTATCTATCTATCTATCTATCTATCTATCTATCTATCTATCTATCTATCTATCTATCTATCTATCTATCTATCTATCTCATATCTATCTATCTATCTATCTATCTATCTATCTATCTATCTATCTATCTATCTATCTATCATCTATCTATCTATCTATCTATCTATCTATCTATCTATCTATCTATCTATCTATCTATCTATCTATCTATCTATCTATCTATCTATCTATCCAGTGAGTCCACCACCTCCAGCCCAGTTCTTCATCCTTGTATACCTCTTCCTGTCTCTACTATGTCTCAGGTGTCTGCAGCCGACTCTACCTTCAGGGACTTTCTGCAGATATGGCAGCAGACACGATCTTCTATTCTGCTGGCGGTGGACCGCATGAAGAGAAAAGCAGACACTAGAAGACGAGAACCTCCCCAGTTTCTTCCAGGTACCAAGGTCTGGCTGTCTTCCAGGAATATACGGCTGAAGGTGCTATCTTGCAATTTGCCCCCAGGTTCCTCGGACCCTTTGAGATTCTGCTGTAAATAAATCCTGTCTCTTACAGGCTTCAGCTGCCTCCCACTCTCAAGATCCCAAATTCCTTCCATGTCTCCTTGCTGATGCCTGTGGTCCTGAAACGCTACTCCAGGACTCCTAGTTCCGCAGTGGCTCCTGGCGGCTCGTCAGGGACATTCGAGATGAGGGAGATCCTGGCCACCAAGAAAGTAGAAGGAAGGACATTTTATTTGGTGGATTGGAGGGGATTTGGTCCAGAGCAGAGGTCTTGGGAGCCAGAGAAGAACATCAATGCTCCTGCCCTTGTGAAGACGTTTCTCTCCCGCTCTGGTCCCAAGAAGAAAGGGGACACTGTAACGTCTATGGCCGCGGACCGTCGTCCTGACTTACCTCTAACGGCCCCGGCCATGGACGAGTGAGTTCCCGGTGGCATCTCCCTCCTGAGAGAGGCCGGCACTCACTTTCTGGTCGGGACACTGTCTTCCGCAGGGCGCGCCCGCCCGGGCGTGCACGGCCTTAAAGGGCCAGTACGCGCATAGTTGCAGAATACTGCAATTAGCCCAGAATGCTTCGGGACTATAAAAGGGGCTCTACCCTCTCGATCCTTGCCTGAGCATTGTTGTGTACCTAAAGTTTGCAAATGGTCTCCTAGTGTTTTCCAGTTCCCAGTGTTACCCGTTCCTGCTGCCTGTACCCTGTATCTTTTGCTACTGTGCCTCTGTGTCATCAAGAATTGGAGTCGTGTTGTGCCCTCCGCTGCATCTATTTTGTCGCACCCGCCGGGTGTCTGTCCACTGTCGGAGCCTCATCTTAGCCTGAATCTACCGCTAATGTCTACATTGCCTCAGGTACCCTTTCTGAACTATAGCCATTGCATAGAACCTGTTTGGCCAGCTGATATCCCGCTTTGCATCCACACCCCGCACCGTGACATCTATCGATCTCATATCTATCTATCTATTTCTTTTCTCCTGATATCCCCCCCCCCCCCTCCGTGCCGGCAGGGCTAGACTGAACTTTGAGAAACTTTCACTTTCACTTTTAGATAAAAAAGGAAGTTTCCATGACCTCAAGAGATAAGTATCAGTGTCTGTGTGCGTCAGCGTTGTCCCAGAGCGATCACTGTACTAGATCCTCTCCAGACCTGAGTATGACCCCCATCCTCCTTGAGATGTTAGAGATTATCCTCCATGCTGACATCACACAATTGCTGAAGATTTGTCGGTCCAGTCCCAGCTGGTCAGGGGCTCCTCTTGTGGGGTCCGGTTACTTCTGCGCTCATAAAGCGATAAACGTGAACGGGACAATTTTTTAATTTTTCTTATTAAAGTCGATGTAAAAATAAATGCCGCAACCCACCAGGGACATGGCGCAGTAAAGGTTACTACGTGCAGAGTGAATGACATATCACTACATACACCCATCTGCTGTCCTCTGACCCGTATAGGACTTTGTGACTTGTAGAAGAGTCTTAGCTCACGTCACCCCCTGCTGAACCTGACAGGACACACAGCTTAGTATTGAGGTCTCTGGATTCTTCTGTATGCAGTGAGCGCCCCCTAGTGGCCATCATCATTTATATAATCTAGTCTAAGTGTTTACCCAGTTTTATGCAAAACTTAATCTCTGTATAGCTGAGAAGTTCTACAAATTTCTAATAGACTTTGTGCTTTAATTCTACAAGATATGATGCTGTCAGTGAATAAAAACACCCTTGTTTACATTTAGAGGCAGTAAAGGTGTAGCAGGTCCTGCTCTCACAGCTGAGGGGTGGATACAATTGTATCAGTCCCGGAAATGCTCTGTGATCAACATCCTGGACTTGAGACTGATACATTGTAACAACTACCAGAGAGATTCTGCAGCTGCCGATGTGTTCTAAGGCGAGAGTCGGATTAGGTATTTGACAGTTTTCTGCCTCTGACTGTAAACAAGAATGCTCTCATTCACTGAAAGCAAGCAGAGATCTTGGAAATGCAGAGGAATTGAAAAATAATCTATTAGAAAGTTGTAGAACTTTTCATGTATACAGAGATTAAGATTAATTTACATAAACCCAGAAAATCTCTTTTATCATTGCAGAATATTGTAATCTTAAAGGCGATGTAAACCATTGAAAGTGATTTATTATATTAAATGTCAGTCCGTGTGTTTGGTGTAACTTTATAATTCGTTTTTATTAACAATTAGTTTTACATTTTGAGATACAGCTGCTTTGTATTCTGTTTATAGAACAGCTGTATCTTGCACTAAGACCTGAATCCGTCAGGTGCGCCGGACAGACGGGTTCAGTATTAGCGGGTCCTGTGTCTCTGACAGTTCATAACTTAGATGTGATCGATTACAGGTGGATCCTGCGTGTCAGAGACACAGGACCCACTGACAGTGAAACCGTCAGTTCCACGGACCTGACGGATTCAGGTCTTAGCGATCGATGCTGCTGTTCTATAAACAGAATACAAAGCAGCTGTATCTCAAAAAGTAAAATAAAATAAATAAAATAATTTTTTAATAAAAACTGATTATAAAGCTGCACCAAACACACTGAAAGACCTGCACCTAGAAGACTAGTCCAAGGAAAACCAGCACCTAGAAGACTAGTCCAAGGAAAACCAGCACCTAGAAGACTAGTCCAAGGAAAACCAGCACCTAGAAGACTAGTCCAAGGAAGACCTGCACCTAGAAGACTAGTCCAAGGAAGACCTGCACCTAGAAGACTAGTCCAAGGAAAACCAGCACCTAGAAGACTAGTCCAAGGAAGACCTGCACCTAGAAGACTAGTCCAAGGAAGACCTGCACCTAGAAGACTAGTCCAAGGAAGACCTGCACCTAGAAGACTAGTCCAAGGAAAACCAGCACCTAGAAGACTAGTCCAAGGAAGACCTGCACCTAGAAGACTAGTCCAAGGAAGACCTGCACCTAGAAGACTAGTCCAAGGAAGACCTGCACCTAGAAGACTAGTCCAAGGAAGACCTGCACCTAGAAGACTAGTCCAAGGAAGACCTGAACCTAGAAGACTAGTCCAAGGAAAACCTGCACCTAGAAGACTAGTCCAAGGAAGACCTGCACCTAGAAGACTAGTCCAAGGAAGACCTGCACCTAGAAGACTAGTCCAAGGAAAACCTGCACCTAGAAGACTAGTCCAAGGAAGACCTGCAGCTAGAAGGCGACTCCATGGAAGACCTGCACCTGGAGGATGACTCCAAGGAAGATTGGCACCTAGAAGACTAGTCCAAGGAAGACCTGCACCTAGAAGACTAGTCCAAGGAAGACCTGCACCTAGAAGACTAGTCCAAGGAAAACCTGCAGCTAGAAGGCGACTCCATGGAAGACCTGCACCTGGAGGATGACTCCAAGGAAGATTGGCAGATAATGTAGTTGTTTTACCTGCAGTCCTATGTAATACCACCGATAACACAGTGATAAATCTCTGAGTACAGATATTGTAATAGATGTTACCTGCAGTCTTATGTAACACCACAGATAACACAGTGATAACTCTCTGATTACAGATAATGTAGATGTTACCTGCAGTCCTATGTAACACCACAGATAACACAGTGATAACTCTCGGAGTACAGATAATGTAGTAGCTTTTACCTGCAGTCCTATGTAACACCACAGATAAAACAGTGATAACTCTCTGAGTACAGATAATGTAGTAGTGTTACCTGCAGTCCTATGTAACACCACAGATAACACAGTGATAACTCTCTGAGTACAGATAATGTAGTAGATGTTACCTGCAGTCCTATGTAACACCACAGATAACACAGTGATAACTCTCTGAGTACAGATAATGTAGTAGATGTTACCTGCAGTCCTATGTAACACCACAGATAACACAGTGATAACTCTCTGAGTACAGATAATGTAGTAGATGTTACCTGCAGTCCTATGTAACACCACAGATAACACAGTGATAACTCTCTGAGTACAGATAATGTAGTAGATGTCACCTGCAGTCCCATGTAACACCACAGCTAACACAGTGATAACTCTCTGAGTACAGATAATGTAGTAGTGTTGCCTGCAGTCCTATGTAACACCACAGATAACACAGTGATAACTCTCTGAGTACAGATAATGTAGTAGATGTTACCTGCAGTCCTATGTAACACCACAGATAACACAGTGATAACTCTCTGAGTACAGATAATGTAGTAGATGTTACCTGCAGTCCTATGTAACACCACAGATAACACAGTGATAACTCTCTGATTACAGATAATGTAGTAGATGTTACCTGCAGTCCTATGTAACACTACAGATAACACAGTGATAACTCTCTGATTACAGATAATGTAGTAGTGTTACCTGCAGTCCTATGTAACACCACAGATAACACAGTGATAACTCTCTGGGTACAGATAATGTAGTAGATGTTACCTGCAGTCCTATGTAACACGACAAATAACACAGTGATAACTCTCTGGGTACAGATAATGTAGTAGTGTTACCTGCAGTCCTATGTAACACCACAGATAACACAGTGATAACTCTCTGGGTACAGATAATGTAGTAGATGTTACCTGCAGTCCTATGTAAGACCAGAGATAACACAGTGATAACTCTCTGATTACAGATAATGTAGTAGATGTTACCTGCAGTCCTATGTAACACCACAGATAACACAGTGATAACTCTCTGAGTACAGATAATGTAGTAGTGTTACCTGCAGTCCTATGTAACACCACAGATAACACAGTGATAACTCTCTGAGTACAGATAATGTAGTAGATGTTACCTGCAGTCCCATGTAATAGCACAGATAACACAGTGATAACTCTCTGATTACAGATAATGTAGTAGTGTTACCTGCAGTCCTATGTAACACCACAGATAACACAGTGATAACTCTCTGATTACAGATAATGTAGTAGTGTTACCTGCAGTCCTATGTAACACCACAGATAACACAGTGATAACTCTCTGGGTACAGATAATGTAGTAGATGTTACCTGCAGTCCTATGTAACACCACAAATAACACAGTGATAACTCTCTGGGTACAGATAATGTAGTAGTGTTACCTGCAGTCCTATGTAACACCACAGATAACACAGTGATAACTCTCTGGGTACAGATAATGTAGTAGATGTTACCTGCAGTCCTATGTAAGACCAGAGATAACACAGTGATAACTCTCTGAGTACAGATAATGTAGTAGTGTTACCTGCAGTCCTATGTAACACCACAGATAACACAGTGATAACTCTCTGAGAACAGATAATGTAGTAGCTTTATTTGCAGTCCTATGTAACACTGAGTACAGACAGTGGGGCATTTTGGGGCATTTTATTTTAGAACGGATGTTTGCATCTCTCTAGACACTTTAAAGGGGCGGGGCTTAAACTGCGTCAAAGATCTGACACAAAATACGACTCCAAAGTGTTGGCAAACATCTGCCCATTCAGTTGAATGGGTCTTACGATGTTCTGTGCAGACGGGCTTTATTTTTACGCGCCGCTGTCAAAAGACACCCGCGTCAAAGAAGTGCATGTCAGTTCTTGAGACGTAATTGGAGCCGTTTTCCATTGACTCCATAGAAAAACAGCTCCAATTACGTCCGTAATGGACGCTGCGAAAAACGCCTGCACATGCCATTACGGCTGAAATTCAGGAGCTGTTTTCTCCTGAAAACAGCTCCGTAATTTCAGCCGTATCGGACGTGTACGTGTGAATATACCCTTAGGAGGAGGATGGTGAGTAGCTGGTGGCACTAATCATGCAGCCGGCAGCACTGGGATAAATTTGGCGCTGCCTCTGACTGCCGGCTCTCGGTTTACACTGTCCACAACTTTCACAGTATCAGTAAAGATTAGAGAGTTAGAGATTGGACTTTATTAGACGGAACCCGTCACTAGATTTTTGTTTACTAAACCACCAGCATGTCGTGATACTGTGTCCTGAGATGGCGTAACGGCCGCGGCTTCATCTGAGCATGTGCAGGACTCCGCTGGACTCATCTCCGGACTCTTCTCTCCTCAGTTACATTCAGCGCACGCAGGATTAGAACTTCTTTTTAGACCAAATTCTAAATCGGACGTTGTTGAGCGGGACGTGTCTGGGACGTCAGCAGTGGGACGACATGCTGGTGGTTTAGTGCCTGAGAATCTAGTGACAGGTTCCCTGTATGTAAACATTCCTGCGGTTTAGTAAGTTCCTTGAGGGTAACACAGGGTGCGTCAGCTCTGCTGTAAACGAAACTCAGCCACTTCCTTCCCTCGTCCCCTCCACTGGCTGGACGAGCTGAAAGCTCCGAATAAGAAGCTGAGACGACCCTGACCAGTCCTGGGACCTCCTGGAGGAACAGACTCACAACCTCTGAGAACAGCCACATTATCCACCTGCGAGCAGATCCGGAGGAGTCAACGAGACGGCGCCCCCTGGAGGTACAGGGCAGAAGGCAGGCAATCTCTGAAGTAACAATCCCAGAAATCCATGTATTACTAGAATAGCTCCTATTAGTATAGGCTGCTGGGGGGCATTACTGACCCATGGCTTCCACCTCACGACACTATAGATCGCAAGTCATGGATCTTTAGGGTGGAGACATTTGTTATCGAGTCTCTGAGACATAACAGCAAATAACGCCCATACATTGAGAAACTTGGAGAAGGAGAAGTTATTACGCCACAAATGAGTAGAAAAAATAGCAGATTTTATTAGGACATACAACACAATATGAAATCTAAAATTCAAAGACGGATCCGAATAAAAAAGGAACACAGTGTGGTGGCTACAAAAACATTAGGAGTTTATAGGGGTATTGAACCCACCATGGCACAAAAATAAACCTAGGCACTAAGTTGAAGTACATTACCCCCTGAGGAAGCCATTGGCGAAACGCGCGTCGGGGCGTCACGTTTTCAGGCTACAGTGTGGGGCCTTCACTACACCTATCTCTATGGGTAAGCCCACCTTTACATATTTGTATGCAAGGTACATACTTATTGTGATCCATATGAATCGCTGATACTCTACTTTTTTTCGCTGGCACTGACACTACTGAATGTGTTTGTATACATGCATAACCTATCTAGCGATCTTCTCTGTGTTTAAATACTCTCATAGACTTACATCACTCTATAACTACGTAGCTGCTATTTAGCTTAGATTATGTCAGGCATGACCTATGCTGGACTTCAACTTAGTGCCTAGGTTTATTTTTGTGCCATGGTGGGTTCAATACCCCTATAAACTCCTAATGTTTTTGTAGCCACCACACTGTGTTCCTTTTTTATTCGGATCCGTCTTTGAATTTTAGATTTCATATTGTGTTGTATGTCCTAATAAAATCTGCTATTTTTTCTACCCATTTGTGGCGTAATAACTTCTCCTTCTCCAAGTTTCTCATGATATAATGAAGTTTTGCTATGTTACCTATATATTATGTGGCGTGTTGAACACTGATTTATGACGCCTAACTTTCTACTTGACCTGGTAAGTCCTTATATTTCAATTAACGCCCATACATTGTATAATGAGATGTTTCCCATAGATTTTGTATATCAATTCAATTCCTTATATTTTTCAAGATCTCTGCTTGCTCTCTGTGCCTGTGAACCTTTATTGTGCACTCCCATAAGATGAGAATCTGTCCTGGTTGTGCCATTATCGTTCCAGAGCTCTGATATCTGAATTGTAACAATCCCTGCAGCTTTGTGATCAGCGCATGACCAGAAAAGGAGTAAACCGTGAAGTGTTACATTCATTGACTGCAAGCAGAGATATTAGAAAGATTATGGAATTGATAGACAAAGCCTAGCAGAAAGGTGCAGAACTTTTCATTATACAGCCTTTAAGAAACTGGACACCGGCCCTTTAAATTGCCACTGAAACTTTTTAACATGTATTTGGTGTAAATTCCCCCCACAGACTCATGGGCAAACAGAGGGAGCAACATACACTGAGCCCCTGCTAGAGGCTGTAAGACTGAATGCAGCTCTGGAGGTAACCGGAGTATAAGACATGATGTAACTCAAGACGAGTACAAGCATTCAAGTTAGACAGTAATAATGGGTTTTCGTTTCTGCTATTACACTGTCACGGACCTGAACTCCTAGCGCCGTGAGCAAGCAATGTGTGCATCGTGCGCAAGAGAACAGACCCAACGCCAGCAAGGCAATAACATCAGTCTAAGTCTACACAAATTAGGGTACTGTCTCTTTAAGGCTCTCACACACTCACTTGGGTTGCAAAATAACCTGAACATCAAAACAATAGTTTTGGTTACAACTGGTTTTCGCTCAAATTACTTGAGAAGGAGGGGTAAGAAGGCAAGGAGTCCCCCCCCCCCCCCTTACTAATGGGACTGTTACCTGTGTGACTGGTTTCCAGTTTGTTACTGCTTGTAGTCCAATGGATAAGGTTTATACTGTAATATCAGCTGTAACCACTAGATGGCTCTGTGGTTACTGAGACCAGGAGGAGTGTAGAAGTGAGTCTATGTGTGGCCAAAGCCGCGTGTGAGGCAGAGGTCCCCTGTTTTCAGGAGAGAAGAGAACTAGGCCTGAGACAAGGAGCGATTCCCAAAGAAAGGGGCCTGATAAAAAGGGGCAACCTCAGAGGAGTCTGATATTAGAGTTACACCACGTGAGATGCATGGGGAACCCGTCAGCGGCCTGTGAGTGTAGTGGTCTTGAGTTTGTCCTCTGAGGGGTGTGCAGGTGGGCTAAAAGCAGAGGTCAGCGGGGACAGGTGCTGAGTAGTGGGTCCCTAAAGTAGTGACAGGGACCAAAGGCCAGAAAACTGTCATGAGAGGGAGGTCGGTAAGCAAATGAGAGAGTCCAGTCTGTGAGACAAGCCCCTGAGGGAGAGTTAGGGACCAGCGGACAGTGAGAGAGTGGCTGCGCTGTGGCCTGTGAAGTGGTCTGTGTGTTCCTGGCCGGTGGACTGGTGGAATTTAAAGCAAGAGTGTTAACGGAAAAAGGCTCTGAAGATAAGACAAGGGATTAGCGAGAATCTCTCCTGTGTAAAGCGACAGGTGTGCGCTATACTTGAAAGGGACAACGCTGCAGTACCACGCGCAGCCGCTACGTAAGAAACGACGTGGGCAAGTAAAAATATGTAAGAAACCAATGTAAACAATGAGGAGGCTGCAGCGCCCACATGAGCGTCGCGGTCCCTTCAAACAGCTGATCACTGGGGGTGCCAAAAGTCGGACCCCCACCGATCTAATATTGATGGCTTATACTAAAGACAGGCCATCAATTTTAAAATCCAAGATAGCCGAGAGAGCACAGAGAAGGGTAACACACGGCTAAACATCAGTACAGTACATAAGCGGGGTAAACTTCCACAGAAGGACAATAAAAAAAGTTAAAAAACCTTTTCCCATTTATCACATAGAATAATGTTAACAATAACACAGTTGACATAATTGGTATCGCCGCGTCCGTAAAAGTCCGAACTATTAAAATGGCACGTTATTTACCCCGCTGTATAAACGCCATAGGGAATACTTTTATATTTGCGGACCCACTGGGCAACTCCACCGGATTGTCTTAGGGCCACCTCTAAGGGCATTATCTAAGCAGCCTCCCGGCTCTTCACCTTTAACCCCCATATAGGGATCTGGTCTTTGCTGCGGGGGGGCTGCCGGGTCACTGCCTCTTGATGTGATTCCATTGGAGTAGATACTGGCCCAACAGATACGAGACTGGCGTGGAAGATGGTACCTTGACGGATGGAGAGTGATAGCAGATGACAGGTCACAGGTGGATAGTGGGTAGCTGTATACAGACAGGTAGCGGGTATCTGTATACAGACAGGCAGCGGGTAGCTGTATACAGGCAGGTAGCGGGTATCTGTATACAGGCAGGTAGCGGGTATCTGTATACAGACAGGCAGCAGGTATCTGTATACAGACAGGCAGTCGGTAGCTGTATACAGGCAGGCAGGTAGCGGGTATCTGTATAAAGACAGGCAGTGGATAACTGGACACAGGCAGGTAGCGGGTATCTGTAAGCAGACAGGCAGGTAGCGGGTATCTGTAAGCAGACAGGCAGGTAGCGGGTATCTGTAAGCAGACAGGCAGGTAGCGGGCAGCTGTACACAGGCAGGTAGCGGGTATCTGTATACAGGAAGGTAGCGGGTATCTGTATACAGACAGGCAGTGGGTAGCTGTACACAAGCAGGTAGCGGGTATCTGTATACAGACAGGCAGGTAGCGGGTATCTGTATACAGGCAGGTAGCGGGTATCTGTATACAGACAGGCAGCGGGTAGCTGTACACAAGCAGGTAGCGGGTATCTGTATACAGACAGGCAGGTAGCGGGTATCTGTATACAGGCAGGTAGCGGGTATCTGTATACAGACAGGCAGCGGGTAGCTGTACACAAGCAGGTAGCGGGTATCTGTATACAGACAGGCAGGTAGCGGGTAGCTGTACACAGGTAGTGGGTAGCTGGATAGTGACTGACAGCAGATAGTAATAGCGTACTGGATACAGGCTGACAATAAATAGATGTACAGAAGTTAAAATATAATTTCATCAACATAAAATCCAAGGTCTCCGCCGCGTGTGCATCAAATCACTAATCCCTAAACTCATAGAACCGTCTCCTCCATATTAACAGACATGGACTCTACAGAGAGATTGCGCCAATTATTCCAGAAGATTCTACAATCAAATTTGGCCGGTCTGGACCAGGAGATTGACAAGTTGCTCCGCTATACCCTCAGGCATGACGATCAGGCGGATGACCTCAGGGACAGAGTACAAGAAGTCCTGAACGTATCACTGGAGCGAGGGGAAGAAGCTTGTCACTGGGTTTTGGACAATTTGAGAAAAAATCCACAATTGTTTCCGCATATTCTACGTATCCTGGATGAGACCGGAGCCGGTGAGTTGCGATCAGTGATGGTCTATACCCCTTGGCAGAAGCTAGGGTGGATTATACGGATGGGTTCGGGACAATACCGCTGCGATCAGGATCGGGTATAATATTTTCGTCATTGTGTGTTGGCGCCTCCTGCTGTGAAATATTCTCATTTATGTCACTTTCTGCTTCACTGTCCTAATATTTTGTTATTGCCGATTTATAGATCAGGATCAAACTTAAATTTGATCATTTTATACAAAAAGACCGATTTATGTTTTAAAGAACATGAAACAAGAAAGGGAATAAAGAACGGCCTTCATATCCGTGCGGCTCAAACAGGCGACGACATCATCATCTTCACTCATTGACAGATCTCATTTTTCCGTTTCACTTTATGGGATTTTTTAGTTTTTGAAAAATTTGTAGGAATAGTGGATTGAAATTGGTGCAATCTTTACACCCTTTTAAACTCGGGCTCGGCCAGGCATGCGTGTGTTTTCTATGAATAGAGGGGTGAGACTGCTGACCTCTGTCCCCTGAGACTCCTCCGGCGGCTTATCTCCCACGGGGACAAAGAATCGGGAATGTTGATTCTTTATTCTTCTTTTCCCCAACATCTTCTGGCAGTTGAGAGTTGTGACACCCCCGTACACAATAAGTAGTTGGCAGGTCCTGCCAAAATCAATGGACTCGCTCCAACTTTCATCTAATGTCTGTTTTGAAGATCTTACATCTGTTAAACAAAAATATACAAATGATGAGTACAAATATTGAACCACATGAGGGTCAACTGTACGTGCCGGTCCTCTACGAGAAACAATATGTTAAAAAAATCCAGAAATATCTCACCATGTCTTACCATGATCCGGTTGACATCTCTCCATAAAACCTAACATTGGTTTGGCAATCCAAGCCGACCATGTATCATGAAGGGTCTACCTTGATGTCATATATCAGATACCCTCCTTAATTTTATGTACGGGGTCAAAGTCTACAGAGGATGGAATACTCAACTGGTGTTTAACATGTCAGCGTTCATTAAAAACTAGGGAAGAATATTTAATTTGCTGGTGGGATCGGCAGTTTTTGGTCGCAGCATCTTCAATTAAACACGGTGACTTTATTACATTCTCACTTTTTGTTTTTTTCCCCAGGTAAGACGAAGCTTAACCTTATGGTGGAAGATTTAGGTCTGAGTAAATTTCAACAACACAAGCTGAAACTTCCATATGTCCAGAGTCTTGGTTGTGATGAACTATTAGAAGCTTCTTGCCACTCCGTGAAGGACATTCCCATGCACTTTCTAAGACATCTCATGGCATTGAATATGCAGGAAGCTTTCAGAAGCTTTGACCTCTACCTTGAAGCTTCACAAAACCATCCAGAGCAGAACTCTTCAGGCAACGTGTCAGGATCTGTCCACCCTCTAGATGTTCTCTGCTGTCTCCTCCATTGCTCAGACAATTTTCTACGACAAGAGATTATAAGGCGGATGTCCATGTGCCAGATCCCTGTTCCTCTGCTGCTTCCTGCTGGCCAAGATGCAGATGGAACGTTTTTGTTGTGGGCAATGAGAGGTATTACGAAGAGCCATTCCCCAACATTGGTTGACCATAGGGCATCAATGGAGGATAGTGTAGTGAACATCTCTTTGCCAGTCTTTTCCTTTGTAAGTTTAGGAGAATGTAGATCTATGTCCATAGCCAAGATTATCAATCAAATTCTAACTACAAATCAACAGAGAAGTCAGAATGATCTGGTGCATAGAGTGAGGAGTTGGGGCAAAATGCCAAGATATATCTCAGATGGTTTGGTGGAAATATCTTGGTATTTCCCTGCTGTCCAAAAAGACTTGAAGCAACTCGAAAAGCCTTTTGCAATGACCAACCTACATGGGGATTTACAATCCAATATGAGGCAGTTCCACTTTTTAACCAAGGTGTCCTCTGCGGTGTTCATACTTTTGGAACACTTGACCAAGCAACAGTGGGACCTGTTATTACACACCGGGGGCAATAACACAAATTATTATTTCATAGTCCAAGACCAATTCAACCAAGAGTCAAGACAGTTTTGTAGCCAATTATCTTCAGAGTTTGGCTTAAATGAGCAGAATGTTCTGATGGAATCTGATGAGAAGTTCAACGAAAAATTACAGTTTATCCTGAAAGATACAATCCAAAAATCTCCTAAACAGATGACGTTGGGTGAGATGTCGGTGGTGGCCTCAGAACTTAACTTCTGTAGTGATGAGAATGAACCCGGCTGTGAGTATGGAAGATTACACTCTCTGGACCTCAACAATGATATTGAAAATGCAAAGAAATATAACGAAAGAGACGTAAAAGCGCAGCAACATCGTAAAATTCAAATCGCAAATATCGAAAAAGAGCTGTGTCGACTTAGAGACCAAGGAGAACATTGCACAGTAAGCTACAAATCCAAGCTAATAGATGAAATGTGTCATCTCGGGGTGGATTATAATCACTATAATAAGAGTGAAGTAATGACAAATCTACAATACGCATTTACTTACATGAACAACGTAGAGCAACAATATATCCTAAAATGGATGCAGTTTCATAAATTCTCTACCCACGCCGCGTCGGCTGAGACAGTGCGAGAAGATGTGTTTTGTAAGATCGGACAGATGTATGAAGCGGAAGTTTTTGCAGGGAGCATAGCAGAGACTACAAGGCTATGCACCAATTTTCCTAAAGCAGCTGCAGATCTTCTCCTGCAAGGAATCCCACTTGAGCTCATTGATGGAGACACCACCAACATACACGTACAATGGATCACTGATGTTCTGACCGAGCTGGACGCCAAAATGGAAGGGAAATGCAGAATAAGAGTAATATCTATAGTAGGGGTTCAGGGCACAGGGAAGTCTACCCTGCTGAACACCATGTTTGGTCTACAGTTTCCCGTGGCCCATAGACAATGCACGCGAGGAGCCTTAATGAGTCTTATTAAGGTGAAGGAGAAAGACTTGGGCTTTGATTTCCTTGTGGTGATTGACTGTGAAGGATTACGAGCTCTTGATATGGCTTCCGTGGAGGAGAGTTATGACCATGACAATGAGTTGGCGACACTAGTGGTTGGGTTGAGTGACATTGCCATAGTCAACATGGCTTTGGGAAGTACCTCAGATATGCGAAACATATTGCAGATTGTGGTCCATGCATTACTAAGGATGAAAGGAACTGGGCGGAAGACCAACTGTCTGTTGGTCTATCACAAGATGGAAGGAGCATCTTCTGAAAAAGAAACTATGATAGAGGACAAGGAAATGCTATGTCTAGGGGCACAAATTGATAAAAGCAGCAAGTTCCTCCAGTATAATGACACTACAGAATGCAATACTTTAAAAGAAACCTGGATTATTCCTCCCTTTGAACTTGAAACTTCTTGTTACAGTGAGAAAGTCGTAGAATTAAAGCGATATCTACTGCAAACGATAAAATCTGAACCCGGCAGCTTTCGCGATGTGCAGACCTTTGCTGGCGATATCAAAGCTCTATGGAATTCTGTGAAATATGAAAATTACATCTTCAGATTCAAGAATATTTTAGAAGGAAACATTTACACTGAACTCTATGAAAAGTTTCTGGAACTGGAATGGAATCTTCGTCGAAAAATGCACAGGTGGTGGGTCGACAGAGAAGCTCGGATCTCCATCCAACCTCCTGGTGAACTTCATACAAGCCCGTTAGTCCAACACGTATTGAGAATGCTAAATGTAGAGGAGAGGGCGATGAAAGAATCCTTACAAGTGTATTTCACAGTCAATTCCGAAGACACAAATTCCCACGTAGCAAAAAAGTTTGAAGCTGAGTTTATGGAGAAGGTTGAAAGCCTCAAGAGTCACCTGGAAACTCGTTACACCAACAAGTGTTCACAGATGAAAATTTTAAACCGAGGATTAGCAAACACAATTGTGGACGATTTCATCCGAGAACAACAGGACCTTCATGAAACCAATTTTGATGTTGATCTCTACTGGAATAATTCTGTGACCAAATATCAAGCCATGATACCGAACCGCCATAACGTCGAGGAGGAATTTCTACAACTCCTGAGACGAGATATGAGGACAAAAGGGAGCTTAGTCTCAGAACTGATCCAAAGTATCAGCAGATTGTCCGACTTCGCTAAGACGACTTTTACATACGATGCAAAATATGTCAACGATTCTTGGTTTTTTGGAAAATGTAATCATATGGAAAACTGTCTGGCTTGCAACGACAAAAGGAACAATGTCAGCAAGTTCTTGTTGGAGAAGGCTTCCAAATACGTCCAGAGAATAGTCAACTCAGATACGGCATATGACCCAGTGCATGGCATGGAGCTGCTGAACATGGTTAATGAAGTGACCCGTGAGGACACCGCGCTTTATACCGCCCTGTTTACATTACACCTGAAGCTCCAGATCTTGGCAAACACCGCTCCATATTTTCAGAAGACACATGACAACTTTTTCAGTAAATGTCGGGCAGAGTTTTCTGTGGCCCATCAGGGAGCTGAAGCAATTAATTACCTAAGATCTGTACTAAATATTAAAAGATTCGTCAAAAACTATTGTCAAGATTGTCTGAAGCCGGCAGTGAAAGTAAAAGTCCAGAAAATTCTCAAACAAAAACTTTTCAATGACTATACAAACTTTATGTGTGCGGTGATACAGCAGAGGGCGAGCTCCTCCGAGGGGTCACATGGGCTGACGTGCAGACATCACGCGCCGGCGCAAGACACGTTGGAGAATATTATCATCCGTTATACAAATCAAAAAGAGATTCCGATTCTAGTAACAAACATCATTTCTTCAGTCATCGGGGACATCAGGAAGGTGCTAAACCCCCCAGACGTGGCGAAAAGAAGGAGTGTTATGGACCTCGTGGCAGCCGTGTGGACGGTGCTAGAAGAGGGAATACCAGGCATAAGAGATGCCCCTTTTAACGACCCATCTTTGAATGTTCGTGAATTCTCTTCCTATTTTGACTTTTTTGTAAAAGAATTAGAAAAACAAATTCAGAAAGAATTCAATTCCAACGGCATCGAAGAGCATTACACGGAGTGTCCGTATCTAGGCCACTGAGAAGCACTGGACGCTGGGTCGTAAAGTCAGGAAAAATCATTGTGCCCCGTAATCCCCATGTGAAGGACGTTACTATTTAATGAGCATTTCCACATAAAATTCTGAAAACACCAGTAAATAAAAGCCTCTGAGCGGCTCGGGAAGTGGCGGCCATTACGGCTCTCCTAGAAGTTGTCACCGTTTTTTTCTAGACTTTTGATTGGCCTTATATAGGTGACATTTATAGGAGTTTTAATGGCCGTCACTTCCTGGAGAACTTAAAAAATGGCTAGGCTGAAACTCTTGTGGGAAGACTGGATGCAATTGTAACAGACCCTCAGCAGTATAAAGATCAGGACTGGTTTCCATGCGCTGAAATCAAGCAGAGATCTAGAAAATTGTGAGGATTGAAACACAAAGTTGCAGAACATTTATACAAGATTAAGATTTATTCATAAGTAATTGTAATTACAAAAATGAAAATGTTTATATATTTGGTTAATGACTGTAAAAAATACAAGAAGCAAAACGTCTTACACCCCCCCCCCCTACTGAATGAAGTGACATCATCAAAGGGGCTGTCCGGTAATGAAAATAATAGATCAAATAAAGCCACGGATGTTATAAAAAAACAAAAAAAAAAACGTATTCATCACTTCAATACCCACCAATCCAGTCCAGATGCCCCGGCGGTCCCCCATTGGCCTTTGTTTACAAGTGCCTGCTGAACCGGCATCTTACTACTGCAGCCAATCAGTGGCCTCAGAGGTCACATGCCATCCTACTGGCATCAGCGCTCAGCTTGTAAACAAAGACGAGCGTGGGGAGTCGCGGAGCACCGGTGCTGGATCGGCAGGGGATTCAAGAGGTTTTATCAACTACCAGACAACCCCTTTTACCTCTTTACCACACTCTTCTTGATTTAGTATGTTTAATCCCTTAAAGACACGCACAATTTTGGCATTAACGTCTTGGATATTGAAAGGCTCCTGTGGGCACCGCCGCGGCGCCAGTGAGATTACCCGCAGGATTAAGAAGAAAAAAATGAAGCAAAGTTTAACATTTATGTGGAAAATAAAGGCGCCAAAGTGAAAAAGGAGAATACATTTCTTAGGCCCTCTGCACACGGCCGTGCCCGTAATCACAATCCGCAACTAAGGCCATGGTCGGCAGCTGGCGGCCGTGGACTGCCACCCGCATTTTCGGCCCATGCTCCCATATATCTGTCCCTAAACAGCAAAAGGTAGGACATGTTCCATCTTTTGCAGAGGCTTTCTATGGCCCAGACACCTTCCCGCAAATATACGAGAAGGTGTCCACGGTCAATAGAAGTGAATTGGTCCGTAATTACGGAGAAATTCTCTGGTCGTGTGCACGGGGCCTCACTCAAAGCATTTTTTATTACATAAAAGTAAAAAACTTAAACAAAACAAAGAGCCCAATAATGTAACGACCTGAACAATGGAGAACGGGCTGTATTAAATGAATCTGCTGCTCCGTCCGTCTCTCTCTCAGGAAACCTTTGTCTCTGTCCACTGTTCTTTCTACGGACACTCAGCATTACCTGCATCTCACCTGTATGTAGCTACACCTGGATGGAGGGGGTGCCGTATAATATAAGGTTTATGTATAATGTATGGATTATGTATAATATAAGGTTTATGTATCATGTATGGATTATGTATAATAACTTTTCTTAACTTTATCTGAGGAAATAATTGAAATAAGCCGCTATTCCAGCATTGATTTTCACGTTATAAATTTACGCCGTTCACTATGCAGCGTAAATAACATGTTACCTTTATCTATGGGTCGGCACAATTACAGGGATACCAAATATGTACAGGTTTTATGTTTTCCTACGTTTGTGCAATAAAAACCCTTTTAAAAAAATTGCTTTTTTTTTCGTCGCCGCATTCCAAGAGCCGTAACTTTTTTATTTTTCCGTTGATGTGGCTGTATGTGGGCTTGATTTTTGCGGGGCAAGGTGGAGTTTTCATTGGTACTATTTTGGGGTACATGGGTCTTATTAATGAACTTTTATTTTTATTTTTTTTATTGGGGGAATGGGGAAAAAAGGAATTTTGCAGTTGTTTTTTTTATTTTTTTGGATGTCGTTCTCCTGGCAGTTTAATTAATGTATTAACGTTATTGTTCGAGTCGTTACGATCGCGGTGATACCATATATGTGAATAAAAATAAAAAAAACACCAAAAAAGGCCATACTTACAAATGGACACAGCCAGGTCAGAAACGCTGATGAAGGAGTGAGCAGGTGCATGTAAATAATAATAGCCACTCCCACTAGTCTTGAGGGGAGGGGCGTGTGGTGCATGGGATGTGTAGTAAGAAATAATAATAGCCACTCCCACTAGTCTTGAGGGGAGTGGTGTGTGGTGCATGTAAATAATAATAGCCACTCCCACTAGTCTTGAGGGGAGTGGTGTGTGGTGCATGGGATGTGTAGTGAGAAATAATAAATGAATAGTGTGTGTGCAAGTGTAATACTATAAGTGAAATATAGGGGGCAGTAATGAGTGAAGTGCCTCAATAGAAATAAATTAATAATGGGGTGCAAGTGTGTGAAACATGGAGGGATAGTGTGTACGTCATGAGGCGCAACGTGTATAGCCAGGTAGAAGCCTATTTGTGACGCCTTGATAATTCATAGAGCCGGCTACCCTGCTTGCTATGCCAAACAACAACACACCATGCTCTCCCAGCATCAAAGACCCGGCTGTGTCCAAGAGAAGCGAATATACATAATGAAAAATACCTGGGGTATTAGTAATCATTTTGGCCAAAAGGACGCAAGCTCGCAATCCACGACAAGGATCTCCAGACTTGCGAGTCCCTAACTGGAACGA
Organism: Rhinoderma darwinii; assembly: GCF_050947455.1. Classification (NCBI taxonomy): domain Eukaryota; kingdom Metazoa; phylum Chordata; class Amphibia; order Anura; family Rhinodermatidae; genus Rhinoderma; species Rhinoderma darwinii. Next base: position 145,274,642 of record NC_134692.1, on the reverse strand, counting down.
AAAGCTCCTGATGCACAGACAAAACAGATAAAACCAAGGGGACATATATACAAAAACACAGAAAAAGGCCATACTTACAAATGTTATGAATGTTATGCGTTTTGACACTTTCACTAAATAAAACCACTTTTTTGGGAAAACAAAAAGTGGTTTTATTTTTACTGTAATTTACTTTTATTTTTATTCAGAAATTTTATTTAGCTATTTTACTTTTTTCTTTTTGTACCACTAGGGGACTTCACTTTACAATCTTCTGATCGCTTATATAATTCTTTGGTATACTGAGGGCACGTTCACACACTTACTAAAAAACCTCTGAAAATACGGAGCTGGTGGTTTTCAGGTGTTTTTGGCGCTTCTTTTAATTTGGAGCTTCTTTTGAGGCGTTTTTCATAGTGTTCAATGGAAAATCAGCTCTAAAAAAACACCTCAGGAAGTGACTGCTACTTCTTTTTACAGAGCGTCTTTTTACGCTCCGTTTTTTAAAACAGCGGCATAAAAAGATGCCCCCGTATGAACTAAATTCTGTTTTTCCCATTGATTTCAATGGGCAGATGTTTGCAGGCGTTCAGCTTCCGTTTTTTCAGTCGTTTTTCGAGTCGTAAACCCCCCGAAATACGTCTGAAAACACTGCGTGTGAACATACCCTTACAGCTCCTGCATTCCCCAGCCCGACCGCGGAACAGGTAAACGGGACTTCTGGCATCAAAGACATTTATGATTGTAGGCGTCTCTGCCTCTCCACGGAGCTGCTGTTCCGCGCAGTGTCATTTTGTTCAGTACGGAAGAGCAGCTCCGTGTGGAGGCAGAGACGCCTACAATCATAAATGTCTTTGATGCCAGGAGTTCCGTTCACCTGTACCGCGGTCGTGTGCAAGAGATGTTAAACTGACGAGCAATCTATTAGGCTTCTGGCATGGCCGAATAGGCAGTTGCTGAAGGCAGATGTGGGATCCTTTGTCAGGCCCCCGACTGCCATGGAAACCCAACGGGGCCCCCCGATTTCTTTGCGGGGGCGCCGATGGAGTGACAGAGGGAGCTCCCTCCCGCTGTCAAACACATTAGATGCCGCTGTCGCTATTGACAGCAGCATCTAATAGGTTAAACTGCCGGAATCGGAGAGCGCTTTGATTCCGGCAGTTGGGGCAGGAGCCTGGCTGTGTATACCAGCCGTGCTCATGCCACTGATCGTGTGGGTACAATGGCAGTACCCACCAGATCAGAGCGACGGATATATCCATCCTTATGAGGGAACTAGCTCCTGCATAGGGCCGTCCTGCGTCGTAAAGGGGTTAATGGAACATATCTCTGCATTTTTGCCAAAAAAGAAGTTCCAAACAAAAACGCCATGAAAGATGCCATGAAAAATGTAGCATTTTTCTACAGAACGTTGTGTGTAAAACCGGCCTAAGAGAAACGCTAATTATAAAAACGAAGCCTCGTCATTAGCATTCCCCTTGTCCCTACAGTCTGAGACTGTCAGCTCTAACTGGATAGCGTCAGTCAATGTAGGGACGCACCCTTAACTGGTTACATCCAGTTGTCAATGTATTCATCAATTTGCAGGAGGAATAACAGAGGAACGGCACAGTGCAGAAAAGATGCTCCAGAACACTTTTTTTATGAGGAATAATTTAGTAAAAAATTTACATAAAAGGACCAGAAGTGTTTTTACAATTTTTTTGTTTTCATTGTAAGACTCATTATGGGAATTATGTACATGATACCGCTGTGTATAATTACAGGCATTGTTACAGGACGGCCCTGACACCCTACCCCGGACCCTGGGCCGTCACTACTTAACCACAAACTGAATCATCGTGATAACCGGGGTCCACAATGATCTCTCACAGGCAGTCCCCCTTTTCTGAACCGCCGCAATGTATTAATGGCCAGTATTGGAGGTTTAATTGTTCCCACCGATTGCTGATAGGGATGGCGGCTGTCCCATGGATGAACATGATTGTCATTTTAAAAAAATGAGAAAATATTAATAAATAAATAAATAATAAAAGGAATAATTGATTCTGGATGCCTCAACCAAGACCCAAGACTACATGCCATGGTGTGAAGACGAGAAGATCTCCACATCCCTTGCAGCCTTCCACCACCAACATTTTACCTGATTGGCTTCCCATGATGTAGATGTCTCCATGAGGTCCTTCTGCACAATCTCTCTGCTACATACAGAAATGTGTGAGTGTGTGTTTAGGAGTGTATATCAAGGGCGGAAATTATGACATCACACCACTCCATGCAAGAAGTCCTCTGCAGATCCTGTGTATAGGACACCAGGTAAGTGACATTTCATTGGATGGGATCTCAGGCAGGAAACATAAAAGGGAACGTATCATCAGGAAATGACAAATTATTCAGGGTTTTATTATATACATTTAAAAAAAGAAAAAATATCTGTTTTTCAAAGATAATTTGTCGACTTTGCTGTAAAGACTGGTATAGGTCAGTAGAGTCATCTCATTATCATTAGAAGGCAGGGTCAGTAGAGTCATCTCATTATCATTAGAAGGCAGGGTCAGTAGAGTCATCTCATAATCATTAGAAGGCAGGGTCAGTAAAGTCATCTTATTATCATTAGAAGGCAGGGTCAGTAAAGTCATCTTATTATCATTAGAAGGCAGGGTCAGTAGATTCCTCTCATTATCATTAGAAGGCAGGGTCAGTAAAGTCATCTCATTATCATTAGAAGGCAGGGTCAGTAAAGTCATCTCATTAGCATTAGAAGGCAGGGTCAGTAAAGTCATCTCATTATCATTAGAGGGAAGGGTCAGTAGAGTCATCTCATTATCATTAGAAGGCAGGGTCAGTAGATTCCTCTCATTATCATTAGAAGGCAGGGTCAGTAGAGTCATCTCATTATCATTAGAGAGAAGGGTCAGTAGAGTCATCTCATTATCATTAGAAGGCAGGGTCAGTAAAGTCATCTTATTATCATTAGAAGGCAGGGTCAGTAGATTCCTCTCATTATCATTAGAAGGCAGGGTCAGTAAAGTCATCTCATTATCATTAGAGAGAAGGGTCAGTAGAGTCATCTCATTATCATTAGAAGGCAGGGTCAGTAAAGTCATCTCATTATCATTAGAAGGCAGGGTCAGTAAAGTCATCTCATTAGCATTAGAAGGCAGGGTCAGTAAAGTCATCTCATTATCATTAGAGGGAAGGGTCAGTAGAGTCATCTCATTATCATTAGAAGGCAGGGTCAGTAGATTCCTCTCATTATCATTAGAAGGCAGGGTCAGTAGAGTCATCTCATTATCATTAGAGGGAAGGGTCAGTAGAGTCATCTCATTATCATTAGAAGGAACGGTCAGAAGAGTCCTCTCATTATCATTAGATGGTCACCAGAATGACCATTTCCATCATGTTGGCAGCACATCTCCCTGTACAAGATCTGTTGCCAACAACGATAATATTTTGTGTTGCATAAATGATACAATCAGCTGATGAACGAGCATTTGCCCAATAATTGGCCAGTGTAAAAGGGCCTTAACACTACACACTATACACATATAAGGCTATGTGTCCAGCTCTCCTAGTGTCTGGGGGAGGGGGCTTCAGTTAATCATTTCCTGCTGACTGTAATAACCTATAACATTTTCTCTGTCCGTTGACTCCCATTTATTGCAGCTGCCATAAAGCGCCCAGCCCCTGTCTATACTGACAATAGAGGACGGAAGTGTGTGTCTCCAATATGGCCGCCTCTTTACATACAATACAGGAGGAAACTGTGTGCCTTCAATACGGCCGTCCCAGCAAAGATTTTAGAAATAAAATATATAAATAACCACAACATTTATAAAACGTATGAACACATCAAATCTCTTCTAAATCTAAAGATTTATACTACAATCACAAACATGAGACTTGCCCTGTAACTAAGATGAGAATTCGGTGTATCAAGAAATTTCGCTCTGTGGGTACCGATATCTGGAGATGCCGTTAAGGAAATGTCTAGGTGGATTATAATAGTTCACGTCTTTACTTTTATGCTTCATGAATTATTGAGATCTGTAGATCCTTAGTTGGTGGAAGCTGCATACTCCCTACAGAGGTGGCCGCTGAGGTGAGGGATACACTCCGCATTCACCACAAAACTCACACTCCCATTCTGCAGATAGCAGACCTCAGACTTTACTCCACTGTTGACATTTTTTGTGCACGTTCCAAGAAGATCATCATCGTATTTATTATCTTCATCCCAAACCTCAATCTTCAGTAAGTGGATGGAGCTGAGCTCTAAGATCCCCAGGTCAAACCGTGACTTCCATTTTGGATTATTGTCGTTCCATATAGTTGTGGTCTGAGCTTTGGTTGAACCGTAACTCACTACCACGAACGCATCGGTCTTAGACATGTAGTCACCCCAAAGATTTGTGGCACTTTCTACACTAACCACTAATTTAGCAAATCCTTTTTTAGCTGGACAACAATTCGAGTTTCTGTGTTTATTCCCTTGACAGACACAAGAGCATTCTGCTCCGGGACTCAGCAGAGAACCAGAAGGACAGGAGCAATTCTTTCCCAGAGCCTTCTCCATGATATAGTCACTCACGGCCTTCTTAAGGTTCTCTCGTTGAGGTCCTCTGAATCTGACAAGGTTATGGATGGGTTCCAAGGAATACGATACAATATCTGGTTCTGTCTTGAGGCTGTCCATCCATTTCTCAAAGACTGAGGCACTGTCACTATTTTTGGAGTCAAACGAGAGAAGCTCATAAGTAATCTTCCCACCAGTGATCTAAAATGTAGAAGAAAAGGAAGACATTATGTTGTCGTGTGAATGAGCGGGTGCTACGTTATCAAGAACAACATTCCTTACGAGACGTATTTTTTCACCATTACCGTTATTATCACTCCGGATATGATAAGTCACATTTTCCCATGAAAGACTAGCAACTAAATTTACCATAAACGTGTGATTGTTGGGTGACCGACTGCTGGGACACTACTCTAATGGACTGGTCATGAGTGGTCACTCTCTATGGAAGAGAAGATATGGAAAGAGCCAAGTGAGTATTATGGGAACCCCACTTCCAATGACATATTACCTATCCACAGCTGTTCTCGAGGGCGTAACTAGAAATAGCAAACTGTTGAATGCCCCCTGATCATTTACAAGCACCATGTAGAAGTTAGTGTAAGCGCACACTTGCTGTCCAAGTCAAAGTAAGGAAAGTACAACTCCCATCATGGTCTGACAATTGATTATCATAAGACTACTGTACCCAGAGATCTACTATGCTGCCATATGTGCCTGATATACTGTGCGCCTAAAGCCCCTAGACCTTATGTAAAAATTATTACAGACGCCAGACCAGACGTAAAAAAAATCCATTCAGACCTTACAATAAACCCCTTCATTAATTGACTCGCTCCCGGGTCCACTTCACTTCCTTGGTTGCTGCCGCACACAGGGTTCTGACGCTAGCCAACATCAGGATCAGCATCACCTAAGACTGGCCACCGTCACGCTAAAAAGATCCCAAAGCGAGGATCAAATCCCACAGATAACGGCTAGCGCCAGGACCCGTGGCACCCGCTATAGTTGGTAGTTATGGTACAGTAATTATGCCCCTGGTTGTTTTCTTCACGAAGAGTCTCAGCTACTTACCTTCCAGATCCTCTCGTTATATGTCTGGTGGAAGTTCTCTCCACGGTTGGCTTTATGACTCAGTTCCTTACAGACACTGGCTTTGGCATTAGCTTCAGCTTTTCCGGTGATGGCAGCTGAGGCCTCAATGCTTAGACAGTCCTTCAGCTCATCTAAGGACAGGCCGTCCATCGTAGCATGGCATGTCCGGATCGCGGTGACCTGTTGAGCTTCCCCTCCCACATTGGCTTGGCTGATATAATGGGTTCCATAGGTAGTTATTAGGTGTCTATACTTCTCTTGGGTCTTCGGGTCATACGTGGCTGGCAGTGACTTTAAGCTTTTATAAAAATCAAGGCTCAGTGGTGGAGTATGAGAGAGTCGGAGGCTGCAAAGAGACAACTGTTATTATTGATGGCAGATTGGACTCTCATTCACGTTGTGACATCACAACATAAAGACGCTGTCACCCTAGCCTGTATAGTGTAGGGGCGTCTATAAGGTCTGACAGCTGCTAGTATGATTTAACCCCAAATTTCTCAGATCAACAACTTACCGCATTCCGTATCCATGGTCTGAGTGTAATGGTGGGGGGGGTAGGGAAACGGACAAGTGAGCCCTAATCTACCCGCCACTCTGTCCCTGCCTACTTGCAACGACCCGCCCTAGACGACGGGGTACAACTGGGCGGCGGTCCCTGCGCTCAGTAAGTGCATGACAAACACGACAAACAAACAAGGGAATACAAGCAAGGGAAATGGGCAGTTGTTCGCGGAAACACCGTGAGCAACAGAGTAGTGAACGAGCCGAGTCAAGCCAGGAGAGTGCGAGGTACAAAGCGAAAAGCAGAAGAGTAGTCGGTAAGCCGGGGTCTGTATGGAGCAGGATCAAAAAGTAGCAGGAGCTGTAGCTGGGCCAGGAAACCTCAAGGAAAGAATTCACAAGCACAGATGGACAGGAAGAGCAGGCTTAAATAGACCGAGGGCGGGAGCTAGCTGAGTCTGGCCAGGTTGCGATAGGCTCTCCCACTCCTAAGCCTGCCAGCCTGAGTGGAGGAAGCTGGTGTCTGTCTCAGGGATGTACACTCAGGTGTTGACTGATTAATTCTGGGAGTTAACCCTGAAGCAGTGCCTGGCAGATCCTTTACAGTACCCCCCCTTTTATGAGGGGCCACCGGACCCTTTCTAAGTGGACCTGGCTTACTGGGGAAACGCAGGTGGAACCTCCTGACCAATACCCCAGCGTGAACATCCCGGGCGGGTACCCAAGTCCTCTCCTCGGGCCCGTATCCTCTCCAATGGACCAGGTACTGGAGGGAGCCTTGGACCATCTTGCTGTCCACGATCCTGGCCACCTCAAATTCCACCCCCTCAGGGGTGAGGACGGGAACAGGAGGTTTCCTCGAGGGGGCCAAGGCCGGGGAGCAGCGTTTCAGGAGGGAGGCATGAAACACGTTGTGTATACGAAAAGACGGGGGTAACTCCAGCCGGAAAGAGACAGGACTGAGGACCTCAATGACCTTATACGGCCCAATAAACCGGGGAGCAAACTTTTTGGACGGAACCTTGAGACGCAAGTTCCTGGATGACAACCACACCAGATCCCCGACCACAAACAGGGGGTTAGCAGAACGTCTTCTATCGGCCTGAGCCTTCTGTATGCTCTGGGACGCCTCTAGGTTCTTCTGAACCTGGGCCCAGACTGTGCACAGATCCCGATGAACGACCTCCACCTCGGGATTGTTGGAACAACCAGGTGAAACGGAGGAGAACCGTGGATTAAACCCAAAATTACAGAAAAAGGGAGAGACCCCTGACGAGTTACTGACCCGGTTATTAAGGGAAAATTCGGCGAGGGGAATGAAAGAAACCCAATCAAATTGACAGTCAGAGACAAAACATCTTAAGTATTGTTCTAGAGACTGATTAGTCCTCTCCGTTTGGCCATTGGTTTCAGGATGGAAGGCAGAGGAGAAGGACAGATCAATCCCCAACTTATTACAGAAGGCTCTCCAAAACAATGAAACAAATTGTACCCCTCTGTCAGAAACAATATTGACGGGGACCCCATGGAGACGCAGGATGTGTTTGATAAACAAGGTAGCCAACGTCTTGGCGTTGGGTAGTTTCTTGAGGGGCACAAAGTGGCACATTTTACTGAAGCGGTCTACCACCACCCACACCACCGACTTGCCTTGGGATGGAGGCAAATCGGTGATAAAATCCATGGAGATATGTGTCCAAGGTCTCTGGGGAATGGGCAACGAACGCAGTAAGCCCGCTGGTCGGGACCTGGGAGTCTTGGACCTGGCACAAACCTCACAGGCGGCGACGTAGGCCTTAACGTCTTTAGGCAAACCAGGCCACCAATAATTTCTGGTAATGAGGTGTTTGGTACCCAGGATGCCTGGATGGCCAGATAGTGCGGAGTCGTGATTTTCCCTAAGTACCCTTAGCCGGAATTGCAGGGGAACAAACAGCTTGTTCTCAGGAAGGTTCCCAGGAGCTGAACCTTGATCAGCAGCAATTTCAGAGACTAAATCGGACTCGATAGAGGAAATGACTATACCTGGAGGCAAAATACAAACAGGATCTTCCTCCGAAGGAGGGCTGGCCATGAAGCTACGCGACAGTGCATCCGCCTTAATATTTTTAGACCCGGCCCTATAGGTAACCAAAAAATTGAATCTGGTAAAAAACAACGCCCATCGAGCTTGTCTCGGGTTTAGCCTCCGGGCAGATTCTAGGAAAACCAGATTCTTGTGGTCGGTAAGGACCGTTACCTGGTGCCTAGCCCCCTCCAGGAAGTGGCGCCACTCTTCAAATGCCCATTTAATGGCTAAAAGTTCGCGGTTGCCAATATCATAGTTACACTCCGTGGGCGAAAACTTCCTAGAAAAGTAAGCACAGGGGCGGAGATGGGTGAGGGAGCTGGTACCCTGGGACAAGACGGCCCCCACTCCCACCTCGGACGCGTCAACCTCCACAATAAATGGCTCCCTTTGGTTGGGCTGAACCAGCACGGGGGCCGAGATAAAGCACTTCTTGAGGGTCTCAAAAGCCTGGACGGCCTCAGGGGGCCAATGGAGGACATCAGCACCCTTGCGAGTGAGGTCCGTAAGAGGCTTAGCGACGACCGAGAAGTTAGCAATAAATCTCCTGTAATAGTTAGCGAACCCCAAAAAACACTGTAGCGCTTTCAGGGAGGCAGGTTGGACCCATTCAGCCACAGCCTGAACCTTGGCAGGGTCCATGCGGAATTCATGAGGAGTGAGGATTTGACCTAAAAATGGTATCTCCTGTACCCCAAATACACATTTTTCGATTTTGGCAAACAGTTTGTTTTCTCGAAGGACCTGGAGCACTTTCCTGACATGCTCTATGTGGGAGGACCAGTCCCTGGAAAACACCAATATGTCATCAAGGTACACTACAAGAAATATCCCCAGGTAATTTCTCAAAATCTCATTTATGAAGTTCTGGAAGACCGCAGGGGCATTGCACAACCCAAAGGGCATGACGAGGTATTCGAAATGGCCTTCGGGCGTGTTAAACGCAGTCTTCCACTCATCCCCCTCTTTGATGCGAATAAGGTTATACGCCCCCCGTAGATCCAATTTAGAGAACCATTGGGCCCCCTGAACCTGATTAAAGAGATCAGGAATCAAAGGAAGGGGATACTGGTTCCTTACCGTGACCTTATTCAGGCCACGGTAGTCAATGCATGGCCTAAGACCCCCATCCTTCTTCCCTACGAAGAAGAAGCCAGCACCTACCGGAGAAGAAGAGGGACGAATGTAACCCTTGGCCAGGGATTCCTGGATATACTCCCTCATGGCTTCACGTTCGGGACAAGAAAGGTTAAATATCCTACCCTTAGGAAGCTTAGCTCCTGGTACCAATTCGATAGCGCAATCGTATTCTCTATGAGGCGGTAATACTTCGGAGGCCTCTTTAGAGAAAACATCAGCGAAGTCCTGAACAAACTCGGGTAGCGTATTCACCTCCTTAGGGGGAGAAATAGAATTAACAGAAAAACATGACGTACAACATTCATTACCCCATTTGGTTAGCTCCCCAGTATTCCAGTCAAACGTAGGATTATGCAACTGCAACCAGGGAAGACCTAGAACCAAATCGTACGATAATCCCTGCATCAATAGTACAGAGCATTGCTCCAAATGCATGGAGCCAACAAGGAGTTCAAAAACAGGGGTATGCTGTGTAAAATAACCATTAGCAAGAGGAGTGGAGTCGATACCCACTACCGGAACAGGTTTAGGCAAATCAATCAGAGGCATAGCGAGAGACATAGCAAATTCCACAGACATGATATTAGTAGAGGACCCTGAATCCACGAAGGCACTGCCGGTAGCAGACCTACCACCAAAAGAGACCTGAAAGGGAAGCAATATCTTAGTACGTTTCATATTTACGGGAAATACCTGTGCGCCCAAGTGACCTCCCCGATGATCACTTAGACGCGGGAGCTCTCTGGCAGCATTCTTACGCTTGGGACAGTTGTTTACTTGATGCTTGACATCCCCACAGTAGAAGCAGAGACCATTCTTCCTGCGGAATTCTCTACGTTGTTGAGGGGACACGGAGGCCCCGAGTTGCATAGGTATTTCTGAGTCTTTAGGGGAGAAACGAAGCAACGGGACTTCGGGAGGCATCATGGGGGAGTCGGAGGAAAAAACACATAAACGTTCACGTTGTCGTTCCCTGAGACGTCGGTCAAGTCGTACCACTAAAGCCATAACCTGGTCTAAGGAGTCAGAAGAGGGATAACTAACTAGCAGGTCTTTCAGGGCGTTCGACAGACCCAACCTAAACTGGCACCTTAAGGCAGGGTCATTCCACCGAGAAGCTACGCACCACTTCCGAAAGTCAGAGCAATACTCCTCAACAGGTCTCTTACCCTGACGTAAGGTCACCAGCTGACTCTCGGCAAAGGCAGTTCTGTCAGTCTCGTCATAAATAAGTCCGAGGGCAGAAAAGAAACAATCAACGGAGGAAAGTTCAGGGGCGCCAGGAGCCAAGGAGAAGGCCCACTCTTGGGGCCCTTCCTGGAGCCGGGACATAATTATACCCACCCGCTGGCTCTCAGAACCTGAGGAGTGAGGCTTTAAGCGAAAGTAAAGCTTACAACTCTCCCGAAAGGAGAGAAAAGCCCTCCGGTCACCTGAGAACCGGTCGGGCAACTTGAGGTGGGGTTCAAGGGGTGCGGTGAGGGGAACTACCAAGGTAGCATCAGGCTGGTTGACCCTCTGAGCCAGGGCCTGGACCTGTAGGGAGAGACCCTGCATTTGCTGAGCCAGGGTTTCACGGGGTTCCATAATGGTGTCAGGGACCAGGGTAGACTAGGTATAGGGCTTGTGAATTTGTAATGGTGGGGGGGGTAGGGAAACGGACAAGTGAGCCCTAATCTACCCGCCACTCTGTCCCTGCCTACTTGCAACGACCCGCCCTAGACGACGGGGTACAACTGGGCGGCGGTCCCTGCGCTCAGTAAGTGCATGACAAACACGACAAACAAACAAGGGAATACAAGCAAGGGAAATGGGCAGTTGTTCGCGGAAACACCGTGAGCAACAGAGTAGTGAACGAGCCGAGTCAAGCCAGGAGAGTGCGAGGTACAAAGCGAAAAGCAGAAGAGTAGTCGGTAAGCCGGGGTCTGTATGGAGCAGGATCAAAAAGTAGCAGGAGCTGTAGCTGGGCCAGGAAACCTCAAGGAAAGAATTCACAAGCACAGATGGACAGGAAGAGCAGGCTTAAATAGACCGAGGGCGGGAGCTAGCTGAGTCTGGCCAGGTTGCGATAGGCTCTCCCACTCCTAAGCCTGCCAGCCTGAGTGGAGGAAGCTGGTGTCTGTCTCAGGGATGTACACTCAGGTGTTGACTGATTAATTCTGGGAGTTAACCCTGAAGCAGTGCCTGGCAGATCCTTTACACTGAGCCTCATTCCATCACTGATTTCATTACCTTGTGTTTTAATTAGAACTGGTCATAGATAATGTGATCAATGCCTATTAAATTATATTAAAGGGGAAGCTGACAAGCGAGCAGCAGAAAACAGGAAATGTCAGGCTATTCTGTGTGCTCTAGTGGCCAGTGTGAAAACTGCAATATGTCAAGTCTTTTTTATCGCTTGTGGATATTTAATTAAAAATAAAATAAAATCATTATATGTTATAAAATCTGTTAATAATAAAACCTTATCATTATTTTTTACTGTTTTTATTAAAAGGACACTCCATGCAGAATATTTACACTGTATTATACATTGCGCGGGACCTGAAGGGGAGGAGCATGACAAGAATTCTGTCTTTGGTGTTCTTTGAGCCCTTGTATCATGCACCGCCCCCTTAGGTCCTACACTAGGGATAACACAGTGTATCCCCTCTGCCCCGTGTGTGCCTTTAAATCCATGGCCAGTTTTAGTCAACAGACTGTGGTCAGGTCTAGCTGTATATATAGTAGCTCAGCTGGAAATAAAAAATATGACAAGAACATTAAAGGGAAGCTCCAGTTTTGCCCAGTGTGTTGAGAGTAATACATATTCTATACTAAACAATCAGGATCTGTTTTTGCCGTTGGTCCTTGTTGGCCTAGGACCGGCTGTCAGTAATTTACTTTCTTCTTTTTAACTCTTTACAGTAATATATCTGTGAAGACATCGTACCCGTAGTAGATACAGCTCAGCTGATGCCTGATGAAGGTGTATCGATCTCTACTGCTCTTACTCTGACCAAACTGCGCCAGCTGGGATTGAGATCCAGCCAACACCATCTTGGCATCTCCCACTTTATGATGGAGCTCCAGCCCGGCCTCCCAGTCATTCTGAATACTCGATGCAGACTCTTCGGCCAATGAAGAAGTAGACCGAGAGGTCTCTCCGCTGATCTGCTTGACACAAGCGGACTGAGGTTTCCAATCCACGGCTCCTAGCGGTAACTTCTGCCAGACTTTCTTCATGTAAGGGTTGCTACAGACAGTGCAGGTTTCCTCGGATGTGACAAATTTCTGTAGATTTAACAGGTAGGACCCTTTCTTCTTCATTGTGACAATGTCCAGTCCCTCACCTAGAAGAGTGTGACCTGGTACAAAGTGGACTTTATTGCACTCGTCAAGCTCTGCTGATCGGCAGGCATAGGTCAGCGGGGGAGGACTTTGCGTTGAAGTGCGGGAAACAGAAACGAGAAAAGTGAAGATGAAAAACATGTTCCAAGAGCTGTAAAAAAAAAAAAAAAAAAAGTTTTGTTACTCTGGATCTAGTCCATGTGGCCACTAGTTGCTCATAGCATGGAGCTTCTATGTGCTTCCCATGTTTGTATTATACACGCCATGCTATTAGTTTACTACTAACACCCCACAACCCTCTCTAGGGTGGTCCAGGCTCCTCTAACTTCCAAGTAACTGATCATGTAGGATCTCACTGCCCCTGCATTCTGGCAGAATACACATGAAGAACAGTAACAGTAAGAAGCAGCACTCAATGCCAAGGAGCAGCTGCAAAAGCAAATAATGTTTTATGATTTGTATTAATTATGGGGGCAAGTGCTCGAATTACGTGGAACTAATGATAACTCAGGAACTAGATTTTTAGAAAGGAACATGTCATTTTTAAAACGCAGTAACAAGTTTTTTATGTGAATCTGCTGGAGATTGTTAAAGCTGCGAGGGACAGAGAGGACAACGATTGAGGGTGTTACAATTCTTTGCCACAACTATTGTTTCTGTTGTGTTCAGGTGTGAAAAATCGTTATTTTGCTGAAGCTTCTTGGAAAAAATGACGCAATTTGGGGTTTTGGGTGGATATATGTTCTCATTTACTGATACATCATTGTGCAACCACAGATGACCGCACCTATCACTACTACATCAATGTCTGCTAATGCCAGTGTACAGTTTTATTTTATTTTTTATTGTGAATGATTTTTTACTGTATACTATATTATTATCATATTCAATGTAAGCTCCATGTTCAAGTAAGCTCCTGAGCTCCCTCTAGTGGCGGGGCAGGTAGACAGAATTTCATCATGTAACTCTAAGTCAATGCAAGAGATTTGGAGCTCTGTATCAGAAAACTGGATCTTTCTCCACTCTGACCACTTGTGCAATCAGAGGGACCTGCTACCGGTGTTGTCATAGTAGCAGACCAGACCCAGCCCCGCAAGATGCGCCAGAGGCAAAATAGAGAGACTCCTGCTTCGGAGTCAGTGACAAAGAGGACATCTGTTTGTGGAGTGACTCCTGAACTTTGATAATTAGATAGAGAACTTCTATCCTAGGGACTGGCGAAAAGTCAAAGTCTTGTTGAGACCCCTAGAGTTTATGGGCTGGGGACGATCCCCTGAAACATTGTCCATTCTCCTGTGTGTCTGGAACCAAGTAACGTGAAATAATTACTGGTTGTAACTTGGCAAGTATTTGGCATCTACAAATTTTCTGCCATTACGCTCCTGTTACATTGCAAACTAAGCGAGTGCCTAAGCGGTCCTTAAATAGACAGTCCCCTAATTTGTGTGGACTCAAACTGTTTTTGTCCTCGAGGTCATCATTTACTAGTTGCAGCATAGAGATCACGTGATGGACACGTAGCACATTCACGGGCTTGCGAGGCCCGTGTAAGGTAGTGGCATGGTGACCACGAGGACCCACGGAGGCGCACTAATGACTGGTGCACCCCCACAAGTGGCATATAGGTGGGGCAGGTTGTGTCAGAGGGCATTTCCTCAGAGACCTGCTGCAGAACAGTAGGCCAGCCTGCGTAGTCACTTTTGCGCAGACCCGACTTTGTGAGAACTCGATATCCACGAGACGAGATCCACAACCTCAGTTAAAGGCCACACAGGATATACGTGACATCTAATTGAATAAAATTGCTGAAATACAACACGTGTGTCTTACTCGGGAGCCCCTATACAAGCAACATACAGGCACGATTCTATATCTAAAAGTTTGTAAATACAATATAGGTAAACATCTTTACCTTGTGTAGACCTTGGGGAGCAGCTCGGAGATGTTGTCTGTAAAGTGTAGAGAATCACACAGGATGCGGCCACAAGCTGCTGTGTAATATAAGTGCACTGTGCGGGGGCGGCCGGCGGCTACACAGGTAGGAAAAAGCACTGTGATGAATGATAAAGATATTGTGTGAAGATTATTGAACAATATAAAGGGTTAATTTGTATGCAGTATTGTGACTTAGCCTCACACACTTCTATGTGGCTGAGCTGAAATACCAGGCTGAACCCAAGGTCAGGTGTGGCGCTATTTTTGAAAGAAAGCAGATAGGTTTAACTAATATTGTACAATCTACTTGAAACATTTCATGTATTAAGCCAATGACCACAGACTGGACACTGAATGCTCCCTTATAAGTAGATGACCACAGACCGGACACTGAATGCTCCTTTATCAGCAGATGACCACAGACCGGACACTGAATGCTCCTTTATCAGCAGATGACCACAGACTGGACACTGAATGCTCCTTTATCAGCAGATGACCACAGACTGGACACTGAATGCTCCTTTATCAGCAGATGACCACAGACTGGACACTGAATGCTCCTTTATCAGCAGATGACCACAGACTGGGCACTGAATGCTCCTTTATCAGTAGATGATCACAGACCGGACACTGAATGCTGCTTTATCAGTAGATGACCACAGACTGGACACTGAATGCTCCTTTATCAGCAGATGACCACAGACTGGACACTGAATGCTCCTTTATCAGCAGATGACCACAGAGTGGACACTGAATGCTCCTTTATCAGCAGATGACCCCAGAGTGGACATTGAATGCTCCTTTATCAGCAGATGACCACAGACTGGACACTGAATGCTCCTTTATCAGTAGATGATCACAGACCGGACACTGAATGCTCCTTTATCTGCAGATGACCACAGACTGGACACCGAATGCTCCTTTATCAGCAGATGACACCAGACGGACACTGAATGCTCCTTTATCAGTAGATGACCACAGACTGGACACTGAATGCTCCTTTATCAGCAGATGACCACAGAGTGGACACTGAATGCTCCTTTATCAGCAGATGACCACAGAGTGGACACTGAATGCTCCTTTATCAGCAGATGACCACAGACTGAACACTGAATGCTCCTTTATCAGCAAATGACCCCAGAGTGGACACTGAATGCTCCTTTATCAGCAGATGACCACAGACTGGACACCGAATGCTCCTTTATCAGTAGATGATCACAGACCGGACACTGAATGCTCCTTTATCTGCAGATGACCACAGACTGGACACCGAATGCTCCTTTATCAGCAGATGACACCAGACCGACACTGAATGCTCCTTTATCAGTAGATGACCACAGACTGGACACTGAATGCTCCTTTATCAGCAGATGACCACAGAGTGGACACTGAATGCTCCTTTATCAGCAGATGACCACAGAGTGGACACTGAATGCTCCTTTATCAGCAGATGACCACAGAGTGGACACTGAATGCTCCTTTATCAGCAGATGACCACAGACTGAACACTGAATGCACCTTTATCAGCAAATGACCCCAGAGTGGACACTGAATGCTCCTTTATCAGCAGATGACCACAGACTGGACACTGAATGCTCCTTTATCAGTAGATGATCACAGACCGGACACTGAATGCTCCTTTATCTGCAGATGACCACAGACTGGACACCGAATGCTCCTTTATCAGCAGATGACACCAGACCGACACTGAATGCTCCTTTATCAGTAGATGACCACAGACCAGACACTGAATGCTCCCTTATAAGTAGATGACCACAGACTGGACACTGAATGCTCCTTTATCAGAAGATGACCACAGACTGGACACTGAATGCTCCTTTATCAGCAGATGACCACAGAGTGGACACTGAATGCTCCTTTATCAGCAGATGACCCCAGAGTGGACATTGAATGCTCCTTTATCAGCAGATGACCACAGACTGGACACTGAATGCTCCTTTATCAGTAGATGATCACAGACCGGACACTGAATGCTCCTTTATCTGCAGATGACCACAGACTGGACACCGAATGCTCCTTTATCAGCAGATGACACCAGACGGACACTGAATGCTCCTTTATCAGTAGATGACCACAGACTGGACACTGAATGCTCCTTTATCAGCAGATGACCACAGAGTGGACACTGAATGCTCCTTTATCAGCAGATGACCACAGAGTGGACACTGAATGCTCCTTTATCAGCAGATGACCACAGACTGAACACTGAATGCTCCTTTATCAGCAAATGACCCCAGAGTGGACACTGAATGCTCCTTTATCAGCAGATGACCACAGACTGGACACCGAATGCTCCTTTATCAGTAGATGATCACAGACCGGACACTGAATGCTCCTTTATCTGCAGATGACCACAGACTGGACACCGAATGCTCCTTTATCAGCAGATGACACCAGACCGACACTGAATGCTCCTTTATCAGTAGATGACCACAGACTGGACACTGAATGCTCCTTTATCAGCAGATGACCACAGAGTGGACACTGAATGCTCCTTTATCAGCAGATGACCACAGAGTGGACACTGAATGCTCCTTTATCAGCAGATGACCACAGAGTGGACACTGAATGCTCCTTTATCAGCAGATGACCACAGACTGAACACTGAATGCACCTTTATCAGCAAATGACCCCAGAGTGGACACTGAATGCTCCTTTATCAGCAGATGACCACAGACTGGACACTGAATGCTCCTTTATCAGTAGATGATCACAGACCGGACACTGAATGCTCCTTTATCTGCAGATGACCACAGACTGGACACCGAATGCTCCTTTATCAGCAGATGACACCAGACCGACACTGAATGCTCCTTTATCAGTAGATGACCACAGACTGGACACTGAATGCTCCTTTATCAGCAGATGACCACAGAGTGGACACTGAATGCTCCTTTATCAGCAGATGACCACAGAGTGGACACTGAATGCTCCTTTATCAGCAGATGACCACAGACTGAACACTGAATGCTCCTTTATCAGCAAATGACCCCAGAGTGGACACTGAATGCTCCTTTATCAGCAGATGACCACAGACTGGACACCGAATGCTCCTTTATCAGTAGATGATCACAGACCGGACACTGAATGCTCCTTTATCTGCAGATGACCACAGACTGGACACCGAATGCTCCTTTATCAGCAGATGACACCAGACCGACACTGAATGCTCCTTTATCAGTAGATGACCACAGACTGGACACTGAATGCTCCTTTATCAGTAGATGACCACAGACTGGACACTGAATGCTCCTTTATCAGCAGATGACCACAGAGTGGACACTGAATGCTCCTTTATCAGCAGATGACCACAGACTGAACACTGAATGCTCCTTTATCAGCAAATGACCCCAGAGTGGACACTGAATGCTCCTTTATCAGCAGATGACCACAGACTGGACACCGAATGCTCCTTTATCAGTAGATGATCACAGACCGGACACTGAATGCTCCTTTATCTGCAGATGACCACAGACTGGACACCGAATGCTCCTTTATCAGCAGATGACACCAGACCGACACTGAATGCTCCTTTATCAGTAGATGAGCACAGACTGGACACTAAATGCTCCTTTATCAGTAAATGACCACAGACTGGACAATGAATGCTCCTTTATTTGCAGATGACCACAAACTGGACACCGAATGCTCCTTTATCAGTAGATGATCACAGACCGGACACTGAATGCTCCTTTATCAGCAAAATGACCACAGACCGGACACGGAATGCTCCTTTATCAGTAGATGACCACAGACTGGACACTGAATGCTCCTTTATCAGTAGATGACCACAGACTGGACAATGAATGCTCCTTTATCTGCAGATGACCACAGACTGGACACTGAATGCTCCTTTATCAGTATATGACTACAGACCAGCCACAGAATGCTCCTTTATCTGCAGATGACCACAGACCAGACACTGAATACTCCTTTATCAGTAGATGACCACAGACCGGACACTGAATGCTCCTTTATCAGCAGATGACAACAGACCGGACACTGAATGCTCCTTTATCAGTAGATGACCACAGACCGGACACTGAATGCTCCTTTATCAGTAGATGACAACAGACCAGACACTGAATGTTCCTTTATAAGTAGATGACCACAGACTGGACAATGAATGCTCCTTTATCTGCAGATGACCACAGACTGGACACTGAATGCTCCTTTATCAGTAGATGACCACAGACTGGACACTGAATGATCCTTTATCAGTAGATGACCACAGCATGGACAGTGAATGCTCCTTTATGGGCAGGTGACCACAGACCGGACACTGAATGCTCCTTTATCTGCAGATGACCACAGACCGGACACTGAATGCTCCTTTATCAGTAAATGACCACAGACCGGACACTGAATGCTCCTTTATCAGTAGATGACCACAGACTGGACAATGAATGCTCCTTTATTTGCAGATGACCACAAACTGGACACCGAATGCTCCTTTATCAGCAAAATGACCACAGACCGGACACTGAATGCGCCTTTATCAGCAAAATGACCACAGACTGGACACGGAATGCTCCTTTATCAGTAGATGACCACAGACCGGACACTGAATTCTCCTTTATCAGTAGATGACCACAGACTGGACACTGAATGCTCCTTTATCAGTAGATGACTACAGACCAGACACTGAATGCTGCTTTATCAGTGGATGATCACAGACCGGACACTGAATGCTCCTTTATCAGTAGATGACCACAGACCGGACACTGAATTCTCCTTTATCAGTAGATGACTACAGACTGGACACTGAATGCTCCTTTATCAGTAGATGACTACAGACCAGACACTGAATGCTGCTTTATCAGTGGATGATCACAGACCGGACACTGAATGCTCCTTTATCTGCAGATGACCACAGACTGGACACTGAATGCTCCTTTATCAGTAGATGACTACAGACCAGACACTGAATGCTCCTTTATCTGCAGATGACCACAGACCGGACACTGAATGCTCCTTTATCAGTAGATGACCACAGACCGGACACTGAATGCTCCTTTATCAGCAGATGACCACAGACCGGACACTGAATTCTCCTTTATCAGTAGATGACCACAGACCGGACACTGAATGCTCCTTTATCTGCAGATGACCACTGACTGGATACTAAATGCTCCTTTATCAGCAAAATGACCACAGATTGGACACTGAATGCGCCTTTATCAGCAAAATGACCACAGACTGGACACGGAATGCTCCTTTATCAGTAGATGACCACAGACTGGACACTGAATGCTCCTTTATCAGTAGATGACCACAGACTGAACAATGAATGCTCCTTTATCTGCAGACGACCACAGACTGGACACTGAATGCTCCTTTATCTGCAGATGACTACAGACTGGATACTAAATGCTCCTTTATCAGTAGATGACCACAGACTGGACACTGAATGCTCCCTTATAAGTAGATGGCCACAGACCAGACACTGAATGCTCCTTTATCTGCAGATGACCACAGACTGGACACTGAATGCTCCTTTATCAGTAGATGACCACAGACCGGACACTGAATGCTCCTTTATCAGTAGATGACCACAGACTGGACACTGAATGCTCCTTTATGGGCAGATGACCACAGACTGGACACTGAATGCTCCTTTATCAGCAGATGACCACAGACTGGACACTGAATGCTCCTGTATCAGCAGATGACCACAGACCAGACAATGAATGCTCCTTTATCAGTAGATTACCACAGACCGGACACTGAATGCTCCCTTATAAGTAGATGACCACAGACTGGACACGGAATGCTCCTTTATCAGTAGATGACCACAGACTGGACACTGAATGCTCCTTTATCAGTAGATGACTACAGACCAGACACTGAATGCTGCTTTATCAGTGGATGATCACAGACCGGACACTGAATGCTCCTTTATCTGCAGATGACCACAGACTGGACACTGAATGCTCCTTTATCTGTAGATGACTACAGACCAGACACGGAATGCTCCTTTATCTGCAGATGACCACAGACCGGACACTGAATGCTCCTTTATCAGTAGATGACCACAGACCGGACACTGAATTCTCCTTTATCAGTAGATGACCACAGACTGGACACTGAATGCTCCTTTATCAGTAGATGACTACAGACCAGACACTGAATGCTGCTTTATCAGTGGATGATCACAGACCGGACACTGAATGCTCCTTTATCTGCAGATGACCACAGACTGGACACTGAATGCTCCTTTATCAGTAGATGACTACAGACCAGACACTGAATGCTCCTTTATCTGCAGATGACCACAGACCGGACACTGAATGCTCCTTTATCAGTAGATGACCACAGACCGGACACTGAATGCTCCTTTATCAGTAGATGACCACAGACCGGACACTGAATGCTCCTTTATCAGCAGATGAACACAGACCGGACACTGAATTCTCCTTTATCAGTAGATGACCACAGACCGGACACTGAATGATCCTTTATCAGTGGATGACCACAGACTGGACACTGAATGCTCCTTTATCAGTAGATGACCACAGACTGGACACTGAATGATCCTTTATCAGTGGATGACCACAGACCGGACACTGAATTCTCCTTTATCAGTAGATGACCACAGACCGGACACTGAATGCTCCTTTATCAGTAGATGACCACAGACCGGACACTGAATGATCCTTTATCAGTGGATGACCACAGACCGGACACTGAATTCTCCTTTATCAGTAGATGACCACAGACCGGACACTGAATGCTCCTTTATCAGTAGATGACCACAGACTGGACACTGAATGCTCCTTTATCAGTAGATGACCACAGACTGGACAATGAATGCTCCTTTATCTGAAGATGACCACAGACTGGACACTGATTGCTCCTTTATCAGTAGATGACCACAGACCAGACACTGAATGCTCCTTTATCTGCAGATGACCACAGACTGGACACTGAATGCTCCTTTATCTGCAGATGACCACTGACTGGATACTTAATGCTCCTTTATCAGTAGATGACCACAGACTGGACACTGAATGCTCCTTTATCAGCAAAATGACCACAGATTGGACACTGAATGCGCCTTTATCAGCAAAATGACCACAGACTGGACACGGAATGCTCCTTTATCAGTAGATGACCACAGACTGGACACTGAATGCTCCTTTATCAGTAGATGACCACAGACTGAACAATGAATGCTCCTTTATCTGCAGACGACCACAGACTGGACACTGAATGCCCCTTTATCAGTAGATGACCACAGACCGGACACTGAATGCTCCTTTATCTGCAGATGACTACAGACTGGATACTAAATGCTCCTTTATCAGTATATGACCACAGACTGGACACTGAATGCTCCTATATCAGCAAAATGACCACAGACTGGACACGGAATGCTCCTTTATCAGTAGATGACCACAGACTGGACACTGAATGCTCCTTTATCAGTAGATGACCACAGACTGGACACTGAATGCTCCTTTATCAGTAGATGACCACAGACCAGACACTGAATGCTCCTTTATCAGTAGATGACCACAGACTGGACAATGAATGCTCTTTTATCTGCAGATTATCACAGACTGGAAACTAAATGCTCCTTTATCAGCAAATGACCACAGACCGGACACTGAATGCACCTTTATCAGCAAAATACCACAGACCGGACACTGAATGCTCCTTTATCAGTAGATGACCACAGACTGGACACTGAATGCTCCCTTATAAGTAGATGACCACAGACCGGACACTGAATATTCCTTTATCAGTAGATGACAACAGACCGGACACTGAATGCTCCTTTATCAGTAGATGACCACAGACCGGACAATGAATGCTCCTTTATCTGAAGATGACCACAGACTGGACACTGATTGCTCCTTTATCAGTAGATGACCACAGACCAGACACTGAATGCTCCTTTATCAGTAGATGACCACAGACTGGACAATGAATGCTCCTTTATCTGAAGATGACCACAGACTGGACACTGATTGCTCCTTTATCAGTAGATGACCACAGACCAGACACTGAATGCTCCTTTATCTGCAGATGACCACAGACTGGACACTGAATGCTCCTTTATCTGCAGATGACCACTGACTGGATACTTAATGCTCCTTTATCAGTAGATGACCACAGACTGGACACTGAATGCTCCTTTATCAGCAAAATGACCACAGATTGGACACTGAATGCGCCTTTATCAGCAAAATGACCACAGACTGGACACGGAATGCTCCTTTATCAGTAGATGACCACAGACTGAACAATGAATGCTCCTTTATCTGCAGACGACCACAGACTGGACACTGAATGCCCCTTTATCAGTAGATGACCACAGACCGGACACTGAATGCTCCTTTATCTGCAGATGACTACAGACTGGATACTAAATGCTCCTTTATCAGTATATGACCACAGACTGGACACTGAATGCTCCTATATCAGCAAAATGACCACAGACTGGACACGGAATGCTCCTTTATCAGTAGATGACCACAGACTGGACACTGAATGCTCCTTTATCAGTAGATGACCACAGACTGGACACTGAATGCTCCTTTATCAGTAGATGACCACAGACCAGACACTGAATGCTCCTTTATCAGTAGATGACCACAGACTGGACAATGAATGCTCTTTTATCTGCAGATTATCACAGACTGGAAACTAAATGCTCCTTTATCAGCAAATGACCACAGACCGGACACTGAATGCACCTTTATCAGCAAAATACCACAGACCGGACACTGAATGCTCCTTTATCAGTAGATGACCACAGACTGGACACTGAATGCTCCCTTATAAGTAGATGACCACAGACCGGACACTGAATATTCCTTTATCAGTAGATGACAACAGACCGGACACTGAATGCTCCTTTATCAGTAGATGACCACAGACCGGACAATGAATGCTCCTTTATCTGAAGATGACCACAGACTGGACACTGATTGCTCCTTTATCAGTAGATGACCACAGACCAGACACTGAATGCTCCTTTATCAGTAGATGACCACAGACTGGACAATGAATGCTCCTTTATCTGAAGATGACCACAGACTGGACACTGATTGCTCCTTTATCAGTAGATGACCACAGACCAGACACTGAATGCTCCTTTATCTGCAGATGACCACAGACTGGACACTGAATGCTCCTTTATCTGCAGATGACCACTGACTGGATACTTAATGCTCCTTTATCAGTAGATGACCACAGACTGGACACTGAATGCTCCTTTATCAGCAAAATGACCACAGATTGGACACTGAATGCGCCTTTATCAGCAAAATGACCACAGACTGGACACGGAATGCTCCTTTATCAGTAGATGACCACAGACTGGACACTGAATGCTCCTTTATCAGTAGATGACCACAGACTGAACAATGAATGCTCCTTTATCTGCAGACGACCACAGACTGGACACTGAATGCCCCTTTATCAGTAGATGACCACAGACCGGACACTGAATGCTCCTTTATCTGCAGATGACTACAGACTGGATACTAAATGCTCCTTTATCAGTATATGACCACAGACTGGACACTGAATGCTCCTTTATCAGCAAAATGACCACAGACTGGACACGGAATGCTCCTTTATCAGTAGATGACCACAGACTGGACACTGAATGCTCCTTTATCAGTAGATGACCACAGACTGGACACTGAATGCTCCTTTATCAGTAGATGACCACAGACCAGACACTGAATGCTCCTTTATCAGTAGATGACCACAGACTGGACAATGAATGCTCTTTTATCTGCAGATTATCACAGACTGGAAACTAAATGCTCCTTTATCAGCAAATGACCACAGACCGGTCACTGAATGCGCCTTTATCAGCAAAATGACCACAGACCGGACACTGAATGCTCCTTTATCAGTAGATGACCACAGACTGGACACTGAATGCTCCCTTATAAGTAGATGACCACAGACCGGACACTGAATATTCCTTTATCAGTAGATGACAACAGACCGGACACTGAATGCTCCTTTATCAGTAGATGACCACAGACCGGACACTGAATGCTCCTTTATTAGTAGATGACCACAGACCAGACACTGAATGCTCCTTTATCAGTAGATGACCACAGACTAGACACTGAATGCTCCCTTATAAGTAGATGACCACAGACCAGACACTAAATGATCCTTTATCAGTAGATGACCACAGACTAGACACTGAATGCTCCCTTATAAGTAGATGACCACAGACCGGACACTGAATATTCCTTTATCAGTAGATGACCACAGACTGGACATTGAATGCTCCTTTATCAGTAGATGACCATAGACTGGACAATGAATGCTCTTTTATCTGCAGATTATCACAGACTGGAAACTAAATGCTACTTTATTAGCAAATGACCACAGACCGGACGCTGAATGCGCCTTTATCAGCAAAATGACTACAGACCGGACACTGAATGCTCCTTTATCAGCAGATGACCACAGACCAGACACTGAATGCTCCCTTATAAGTAGATGACCCCAGACCAGACACTGAATGCTCCTTTATCTGCAGATGACCACAGACTGGAGACTGAATGCTCCTTTATCAGTAGATGACCACAGACCGGACACTGAATGCTCCTTTATCAGTAGATGACCACAGACTGGACACTGAATGCTCCCTTATAAGTAGATGACCACAGACCGGACACTGAATATTCCTTTATCAGTAGATGACAACAGACCGGACACTGAATGCTCCTTTATCAGTAGATGACCACAGACCGGACACTGAATGCTCCTTTATCTGCAGATGACCACAGACCAGACACTGAATGCTCCCTTATAAGTAGATGACCCCAGACCAGACACTGAATGCTCCTTTATCTGCAGATGACCACAGACTGGAGACTGAATGCTCCTTTATCTGAAGATGACCACAGACTGGACACTGATTGCTCCTTTATCAGTAGATGACCACAGACCAGACACTGAATGCTCCTTTATCTGCAGATGACCACAGACTGGACACTGAATGCTCCTTTATCTGCAGATGACCACTGACTGGATACTTAATGCTCCTTTATCAGTAGATGACCACAGACTGGACACTGAATGCTCCTTTATCAGCAAAATGACCACAGATTGGACACTGAATGCGCCTTTATCTGCAGATGACCACAGACTGGACACTGAATGCTCCTTTATCTGCAGATGACCACTGACTGGATACTTAATGCTCCTTTATCAGTAGATGACCACAGACTGGACACTGAATGCTCCTTTATCAGCAAAATGACCACAGATTGGACACTGAATGCGCCTTTATCAGCAAAATGACCACAGACTGGACACGGAATGCTCCTTTATCAGTAGATGACCACAGACTGGACACTGAATGCTCCTTTATCAGTAGATGACCACAGACTGAACAATGAATGCTCCTTTATCTGCAGACGACCACAGACTGGACACTGAATGCCCCTTTATCAGTAGATGACCACAGACCGGACACTGAATGCTCCTTTATCTGCAGATGACTACAGACTGGATACTAAATGCTCCTTTATCAGTATATGACCACAGACTGGACACTGAATGCTCCTTTATCAGCAAAATGACCACAGACTGGACACGGAATGCTCCTTTATCAGTAGATGACCACAGACTGGACACTGAATGCTCCTTTATCAGTAGATGACCACAGACTGGACACTGAATGCTCCTTTATCAGTAGATGACCACAGACCAGACACTGAATGCTCCTTTATCAGTAGATGACCACAGACTGGACAATGAATGCTCTTTTATCTGCAGATTATCACAGACTGGAAACTAAATGCTCCTTTATCAGCAAATGACCACAGACCGGACACTGAATGCGCCTTTATCAGCAAAATGACCACAGACCGGACACTGAATGCTCCTTTATCAGTAGATGACCACAGACTGGACACTGAATGCTCCCTTATAAGTAGATGACCACAGACCGGACACTGAATATTCCTTTATCAGTAGATGACAACAGACCGGACACTGAATGCTCCTTTATCAGTAGATGACCACAGACCGGACACTGAATGCTCCTTTATTAGTAGATGACCACAGACCAGACACTGAATGCTCCTTTATCAGTAGATGACCACAGACTAGACACTGAATGCTCCCTTATAAGTAGATGACCACAGACCAGACACTAAATGATCCTTTATCAGTAGATGACCACAGACTAGACACTGAATGCTCCCTTATAAGTAGATGACCACAGACCGGACACTGAATATTCCTTTATCAGTAGATGACCACAGACTGGACATTGAATGCTCCTTTATCAGTAGATGACCATAGACTGGACAATGAATGCTCTTTTATCTGCAGATTATCACAGACTGGAAACTAAATGCTACTTTATTAGCAAATGACCACAGACCGGACGCTGAATGCGCCTTTATCAGCAAAATGACTACAGACCGGACACTGAATGCTCCTTTATCAGCAGATGACCACAGACCAGACACTGAATGCTCCCTTATAAGTAGATGACCCCAGACCAGACACTGAATGCTCCTTTATCTGCAGATGACCACAGACTGGAGACTGAATGCTCCTTTATCAGTAGATGACCACAGACCGGACACTGAATGCTCCTTTATCAGTAGATGACCACAGACTGGACACTGAATGCTCCCTTATAAGTAGATGACCACAGACCGGACACTGAATATTCCTTTATCAGTAGATGACAACAGACCGGACACTGAATGCTCCTTTATCAGTAGATGACCACAGACCGGACACTGAATGCTCCTTTATCTGCAGATGACCACAGACCAGACACTGAATGCTCCCTTATAAGTAGATGACCCCAGACCAGACACTGAATGCTCCTTTATCTGCAGATGACCACAGACTGGAGACTGAATGCTCCTTTATCAGTAGATGACCACAGAGAAGACACTGAATGCTCCTTTATATGCAGATGACCACAGACCGGACACTGAATGCTCCTTTATATGCAGATGACCACAGACTGGACACTGAATGCTCCTTTATCAGTAGATGACCACAGAGAAGACACTGAATGCTCCCTTATAAGTAGATGACCACAGACCAGACACTGAATGCTCCTTTATCTGCAGATGACCACAGACTGGAGACTGAATGCTCCTTTATCAGTAGATGACCACAGACCGGACACTGAATGCTCCTTTATCTGCAGATGACCACAGACTGGAGACTGAATGCTCCTTTATCAGTAGATGACCACAGACCGGATACTGAATGCTCCCTTATAAGTAGATGACCACAGACGGGACACTGAATGCTCCTTTATCAGCAGATGACCACAGACCAGACACTGAATGCTCCTTTATCAGTAGATGACCACAGAGAAGACACTGAATGCTCCTTTATATGCAGATGACCACAGACCGGACACTGAATGCTCCTTTATATGCAGATGACCACAGACTGGACACTGAATGCGCCTTTATCAGTAGATGACCACAGACCGGACACTGAATGCTCCTTTATCAGTAGATGACCACAGACTGGACACTGAATGCTCCCTTATAAGTAGATGACCACAGACCGGACACTGAATATTCCTTTATCAGTAGATGACAACAGACCGGACACTGAATGCTCCTTTATCAGTAGATGACCACAGACCGGACACTGAATGCTCCTTTATTTCCAGATGATGACAGACCGGAAACTGAATGCTCCCTTATAAGTAGATGACCACAGACCGGATACTGAATGCTCCCTTATAAGTAGATGACCACAGACCGGACACTGAATGCTCCTTTATCAGCAGATGACAACAGACCAGACACTGAATGCTGCTTTATCAGTAGATAACCACAGAGAAAACACTGAATGCTCCTTTATATGCAGATGACCACAGACTGGACACTGAATGCTCCTTTATCAGTAGATGACCACAGAGAAGACACTGAATGCTCCCTTATAAGTAGATGACCACAGACCAGACACTGAATGCTCCTTTATCAGCAGATGACCACAGACTGGACACTGAATGCTCCTTTATCAGTAGATGACCACAGAGAAGACACTGAATGCTCCTTTATCAGTAGATGGCCACAGACCGGACACTGAATTGTATTCACCTGTGTTACAGTCATCCTCCCCAACCTGAAATAGCAGATAACAGGGAGAAATAGATTGTATTCACATGTCCTGCATCCACCCTCTCTCCAGGCCTGACATGGTTGATAACAGGGACCAATAGACTGATCCACCTGCACAGAAAATTGACAGGATTAACTGCAGGTGTACTGTCCCTTTAAAAGTGATTGAAACCATCAGAAGGAAGGACGTCAGGACACAAATTGAAACTGAATGTTTTGTTCCTTCTCTAAGAAGGCGGGGTGAAAAAAGAGCGCGAACGGAGACAAAGACTCAATGCTTCATGGTGGCGTCTACAGATCAGTTCCCGGAGGCTGCAGGTAAAGCCAAGAAAAATACATCAGTACATTTATGACTATCCACATATCGGACTCAGCTATGTCCTAGAGGGGTTCCCACTGCTCCGGACCCTCATCTTTAGTCAACAAAGAGCATATTTCCTTCTGGAGAACCTGGCCAGGATTTCAATGTAGTGATGGTGGCAACCAGGGACATAACGATGAGGGGGGTCCGGCCTTGGTGCATGTTTTTTGTGGTGTTACATAGGACTAGAGGTAAAACCTACTGCATTATCTGTCCTCGTAGAGTTTTCACTATGTGTTATCTGTCGTGTTAACAACTGCATAAACGCTCGCAGAGACTCCTCTGGGGAATCCATTGTGCTCTATATTCTCCATTTCCAGTGGGATACATGTTAAGGGGTCTTCACTACCTGGGGGACTATCCGCCCTGAAGGCCGGTGATCCTATCTAGCTGCGAAAAGGTTGTCCGGCATGTGTGTGACTCTTTGTTTTGAAGTTGTCTATCACTCCCATAGACTTCAGTGCACAGTAACCTCTCCTATAAGTGGCTGCAATACTTGGTCAGGTATTGACTTCCATGAGAGAGCGTTGTGGGCATGCTCTGTGTCACGTACGGAGGTCACTGTGCAGGGAGGGGCAGAGGGGAACTGCGGCCATTATCTATTGTCAATGGTGGATCCTGTGTTATCTGCCTCCGGCTTTATGATAGCGATGTTACCGGTCATGTTCACCCTGTCCTGTGATGATAAAGAGATGATCACTGACCCTGACCCCAGTGTTTACAGCACAAGCTGAAAAGTGACAAGAAGTATTAGCCTATTGATAGGGCTCAGTGACCAACGTGAAAAATGTAATATGCCATATAGAGGGTAACATGGAAAATTAAGTCAAAACCCTGTAGGACATTGACTTGATTTGACCTTCTCCTTTAAGCAGATGTCCTTGGAGCCAGTTATGTGGCATTGAATGATATACAGCTATTATGTGAAAGTCATCTTGCAGGCTGATATAGGCTATGGGATATTATACTGAGAGCTCGTTTTTGGCCAGCTCGTCAGTATCCCCTATAGGATTTATCTGGTGGGTTTTTGAATTGTTACCCTTACATCTACAATGTACGTACATTAAAGACTGCCCACATATCTTCTCGGAGACACATGGAGAAGAAGTGCCTCTCCTTTAGTTGTCGCCATGTCACAAATTGGTTCTCTGAACCTACTCAACGCTCCAAATTTTTTGAGTCACTACTCTACAAGCTTGTGTCACCCTTCCCTTTTATAATGGACGAGAAAGGATTTAGGTGTAAACAAGTCTGGGCCCCTCATGCCGTGTATGTATGTAGTGGTTTAAACCAAGGCCAGAAAGGGGAAGGGCCATTTTGATATTTGCTGTAAGATTCTCTGTACTTTGTGTACCCCGCTGCCTTACATAGTATGTTATATTTATTTTGTGTCCTTATAACAGGGTATATTGATCGCCATCTCAAATAGTAGATATGCAGGGAACGATAACGGATATCCTAATCCAGGCACTGGAGAATATAAACGAAGAGTCACTAAAAAGCTTTAAAAGGAAATTGTCATCTTTCAATGTACAACCCCCGTATAAGAAAATACCCCGGAGTAAATTGGATGAAAAATCAGCAAGAGACGTGGTTGACTCCATTATAAGTTATTATACCCTCAAAGATGGACCCCGCATAACTGTGAAGGTTCTACGAGATATCAATGAGCGTCAAGTCAGCCGTGACCTGCAGGAGAGTATTCAGAGAGGTAAGAATGACCTAGGATCTGTCCGAGACCTTCTAGTGGTTGAAGAACATCTGGCACAAGTTCTCTAGATAGAACCCAACCAAAGTGTTTCCAGTTCTTCATAGTAATTACACTGAATGATGGATTGAAAGATCCTCAATATCCGTCTTATCAAACTGTTGTCGGGGCTGGAGTAGAGAGAATGACAGTGGGCAAAAAAACAACCCATGGTATTCTTAAATATCTGGGGCCCATAACAGGTACATTTCTGAGAAACGGTAGACTGGCAGCATCTCTTTCCAAAACTCAAATATCCTCTCTGAAGATACAGATCTTGCTTGCAGATAGCCAGCTGGCAGAATAAGTCAAGAAAAAGTCTTTCTTCCGAGGCTCCCATCTATCAGGGTGGTGAGATATTTGAAAATTTTTGAACATTAGGAATAGACCTTTAACGATACTGTCCGGTGAAGAGTCCCTGGAAGGTGTGAATAGTCTACACCTTGGATTTTTGACAAATTGTCAGCACATAATGTGCCAAAAAAGGTGCAAATAAATTGATGAGTGTGGGCCGCTGTATCTTTAACTTTGGTGGTTTTTTTTGTGCCCGTTAATACTATAATATTGAATGTATTCACATCGGTAATTACATACACATCTGATATTTCGTATTTTTGGTTTTCATTAGAATCTGCAAAGAAGGCAAAAGTGGAAGAGAAGACGCCAAGGAAGAGTTTAGGTAAGAAAATGATGTACAATGTCCTACTGTATAAAATCAGAAATCTAAATATATAATTAAAGTGGAGCAACAACTGCTTTATACATAGTCATCAACAGATAGAGCTGCAGCCGATGGCATCAAGACACTTTGCCAATGGGCAAACAACTAAAGTTGGTCCATAACCTACTATGCTCATCCTGACCCCCGACCTCTCCTTAAGATGACTCTCCCCTAACACGAAAGAATACATTTCTGCTGACATAGAGCTCATGTTTCAGTGATAGGAAAGTCCACAAACCACAAAGAAAACCCAAAAATGTATTATTATTATTATTATTATTAATAATAATAATCGTTATTTATATAGCGCCAACATATTCCGCAGCACTTTACAATTTAGAGGGTTCATGTACAGACAATATCAAATATTACATAGTGACACTGCTAATTTACAAGTCAGACAGGAGGAGTGAGGACCCTGCTCGCAAGAGCTTACAATCAGACGCGTAGCTAGGGGTTTAGCACAGGGGGGGCAAAACATATCTGAGTGGGCCCCAACCCAGTGGCCCCCCCAACGCATGTAACATGCAGGATCGAGCAGTTACCAATCACATCTAAGGCTTCGCTCCCATCTGCGTCAGGGTTCCGATCATGGGTTTTGTCAGACATTTCCGTCAGGGGAACCTATGAACGGAAACCAAACGGAAACCAGACGGAAACCATAGCTTTCCGTTTGCATTACCATTGATTTCAATAGTAACGCTTCCATTGCTGATGGTTTCCGCTTGTCTTCGTTCTGCAAGGTTTCCATTTTTTCAGCGGAATCAATAGCATAGTCAATTGAAATCAATGGTAATGCAAACGGAAAGCTATGGTTTCCATTCGGTCTCCGTTCATGGGTTCCCCTGACAGAAATGTCTGACGGAACCCATGAACGGAGACCCGACGCAGATGTGAACGAGCCTAAATTTATAACTTAGATGTGATCGATAACAGGTGGATCCACGCAGGACCCGCTGTCACTGAACCAGTCAGTCCCGCCGGCCTTGACGGATTTAGGTCTCAGCGCTAGATACAACTGCCTTGTATACAGGAAACAAAGAAGCTTTATCTCAAAAAGTTTAAATAAGTTTTAATAAAAACTAATTAGAAATTTGCACCAAGCACACTGATACACATTTTATATATAAGTTGTACATAGACTTTAATCTTTTCTCTGACAACTGACAGAGCGGTTTGCATTAGAAAGTGTTGCAGACCTCTCTGAAAGTGAAGGAAAGAGTATTAATCCTCCATCATCCCTGTATATACCAATCATCATCCCTGTTACTGTATATACCAGCCTTCATCCCTGCATATAACCTCCAACATCCCTGCATATAACCCCCATCATCCCTGTATATAACCCCCATCATCCCTGTATGTAACCCCCATCATCCCTGTATATACCAGCCATCATCCCTGTATATAACCTTCATCATGCCTCTATATAACCCCTCCATCATCCCTATATACAGGGATGATGGCGGTTATATACAGGGATGATGGAGGTTATATACAGGGATGATGTAGGTTATATGCAGGGATGATGGCTGGTATATACAGGGATTGTGGAGGTTATATACAGGGATGATGGGGGTTATATACAGGGATGATGGTTGGTATATACAGGGATGATGGAGGTTATATACAGGGATGATGACTGGTGTGTGTATATATATATAGGGATGATGGGGGTTGTATACAGGGATGATGGGGGTCATGTACATGGATGATGTCTGATCCAGCCATCATCACTCTATATAACCCCCATCATCCCCGTATATAACCCCCATCATCCCCATATATAACCCCCATCATCCCCGTATATACCAGCCATTCTTGTATATACCAGCCATCATCACTGTATATAACCCTCATCATCCTTATATATACCAGCCTGGATGGTATATACAGGAATGGTTGAGGTTATATACAGGAAGGATGACTGGTATATACAGGGATGATGGGGGTTATACACAGGGATGATGAGGATTATATATATGGAGGATGGGGTTATATACAGGGATGATGGCTAGTATATACGGGATGATGGGGATTATATACATGGATGATGGGGGTTATATACAGGGATGATTGCTGGTATATACAGGGATGATGGGGTTATATACAGGGATGATGAGGATTATATACATGGATGATGGGGGTTATATACAGGATGATGGGGATTATATACAGGGATGATTGCTGGTATATACAGGGATGATGGGGGTTATACACATGGATGATGGTTGCGCCATCATCACTGTATATAACCACCATCATCCCCATTTATAAACTCCATCATCCCTGTATATAACCCTCATCAGCACTGTATATACCAGCCTTCATTCCTGTATAACCCAGCCATCATCAATATATATAACCCCCATCATCCATGTATCTAATCCCCATTATCCCTGTATATACTAGCTATCATCACTGTATATAACTCCCATCATCCCTGTATATACCAGCCTGTCTGGTATATACAGGGATGATGGGGGTTACATACAGGAATGATGGCTGGTATATACAGGGTCCAGGGATGATGGTTGATATATACAGGGATGATGGGGGTTACATACAGGAATGATGGCTGGTATATACAGGGTCAAGGGCTGATGGTTGATATATACAGGGATAATGGCGGTTACATACAGGAATGATGGCTGGTATATACAGGGTCCAGGGATGATGGTTGATATATACAATCGAAGAAAGGAACTGCAGCACTCAAGATAATTCAAAGTAGTGTATTTGATTTATTCACCAAGCATAAAAACACTTGCAATGTTTCAACCCATGAACGGGTCTTTATCAAGCAAGGTTATATAGATTCAGTGCACACTTTATATAGTACAGAATACGCAACATCATTTCCTGTACAACATTTCATGTAAAGAAAGTGAAAAATAAATACATCCATAATAACATTTATAAACATCTCCACGTGTTCCTTGTGAGAAAACCTCATATATATATATATTCATACAGGGATGATGGGGGGTTATATACAGGGATGATGGGTAGTCCAGCCCTCTTCCCTGTATTAACCCCTAACATCCCTGTATATATCAGCCATTATCCTTGTACATAAACCATATCATAACTGGATCCATCGAGGAGGGGTGCCACACACGGCGATGGAGACTTCAGGATTAGGGAGGTTAGTAGATGGTGGGAACACAAGGAGCTGGTGGACATGATGATAGAGACAGAGGACATACAATCGCAGGAGGACATGATGATAGAGACAGAGGACAGACAATCACTGGAGGACATGATGATAGAGACAGCGGACAGACAATCACTGGAGGACATGATGATAGAGACAGCGGAGAGACAATCACTGGAGGACATGATTATAGAGACAGATAAGAGACAATCACTTGTGTTTTGTATTAGAGCGGGGGTCATGTCATGGGAAGAGGAATATAATTGGGTGTCATCAACGTAGAGATGGTTCTGGAAGCCAAAGCTGCTGATGGTTTGTCCAATAGGGTAGAGAGAGAAGACGAGCAGACGTAGGACTGATCCCTGAGGAACCCCAATAACAAGGGGAAGAGGAGAATAAGTAGAACCAGCAAATGACACACTGAACGAGCAGTCAGGGGGATAGGAGAAAAACCAAGAGAGCTGTGTCTTTAAGGTCAACAGTGGAGCATGTTAAGTAGGAGTTTGTGGTCTACATTGTCACAGGGTGCAGAAAGATCCAGAAGAATCAGTAGAGAGGATTTGCCGTTAGATTTAGCCGCAAAGAGGTAGTTTGAGACTTTAGTAAGGGCAATTTCTGTGAAGTGTAGTGTAAAGGACCTGCCAGACACCGCTTCTGTGTCGACGCCCGTGGTTAATCAGTCTGCATCTGTGCCTAGGTCTGATAGAGTGACTCCATCTGCCACCACTCAGGCTGGGAGGCTGAGGAGTGGGAGAGCCTATCGCGGCCTGGCCAGACGGTTCTAGCTCCCGCCCTCGGCCTATTTATACCTTCAGTTGTTGCTTGTCCTTTGCCTGTGATTTTCCTGTTTTTCTGGCTCTGCTGTTACCATTGACCTCTGCTTCATTTTGACCCTGGCTTTACTGACTACGCTCCTGCTCTGCATTTAGTACCTCGTACACTCCTGGTTTGTTTCGGCTCGTTCACTACTCTTGTTGCTCACGGTGTTGCCGTGGGCAACTGCCCAATTTCCCTTAGCTTCTGTGTACCCTTGTCTGTTTGTCTGTCGTGCACATATTGAGCGTAGGGACCGTCGCCCAGTTGTACGCTGTCGCCTAGGACGGGCCGTGCAAGTAGGCAGGGACTGAGTGGCGGGTAGATTAGGGCTCACCTGTCTGTCTCCCTATCCTGACATTACATGTAGAGTGCGGAAACGAGATTGTAAGGGTCGAGAAGGGAGTTAGCAGCGAGATAGCGGATAAGGCGAGAGTAGACCAAGCGTTCCAGGAGTTTGGAGATGAAGGGCAGATTAGAGACTGGTCTGTAGTTAGCAGCGCTGGATGGGTCAAGAGTTGTTTTTTTCAGTAATGGGTTTATAATGGCACCTATAACCTCAGTTTTATTGCCCCGGCTTATCTTAATGATGTATCACCTCATGTACTAATTGTCTTTGTGTAACATCTAAATGTTGTGCTTTTTTCTAAGTCATTCATTTGTAAACTGCCTGAAGAAGGGGCCTCTGTGCTCTGAAAGCTTGCATATAGAACTTTTATGGTTAGCCAATAAAGGTATCATACCTATTATACTTTTGTCTTTTTTGACACAAAAGTATTTAACATTGCATATTGTCTCTGGCTAACACGGTACTACACAATTTTTTACTGTACTTAATGGCATGTTTAATAGAGGAGAGAAAGATACCAGAGGAAAGCGAGAGGTTAAATATTGTAGTCAGGTGACTAGTGACAGCTGGGGAGAGGGACTAGAGGAGATGTGAGGGGAGAGGGACTGGAGGAGGTGTGAGGTGAGAGGGACTGGAGGTGTGAGGGGACAGGATCAGGCAGGTAGTAGGATGAGAAGAAGAGAGGAGCCTGGAGACAGCTGGGGAGAGGGACTGGACGAGGTGTGAGGGGAGAGGGACTGGAGGAGGTGTGAGGGGATAGGATCACTAGGACAGGTAGTAGGATGAGAATAAGAGAGGAGTCTAGAGACTGGAGGAGGTGTGAGGGGACAGGGTCACTAGAGCAGGTAGTAGGACGAGAAGAAGATAGGAGCCTGGAGACTGGACGAGGTGTGAGGGGAAAGGGTCACTAGGGCAGGTAATAGGACCAGAAGATGAGAGGAGCCTAGAGACAGCCGGGGAGAGGGACTGGAGGAGGGATGAGGCGACAGGGTCACTAGGGCATGTAGTAGGACGAGAAGAAGATAGGAGCCTGGAGACAGCCGGGGAGAGGGACTCGAGGAGGTGTCAGGGGATAGGATCACTAGGGCAGGTAGTATTACGAGAAGAAGAGAAGAGCCTAGAGACAGCCGGGGAGAGGGACTGGAGGAGGTGTGAGGGGACAGGGTCACTAGGGCAGGTAGTAAGACGAGAAGAAGAGAGGAGCTTAGTAATTTCTTCTTCGGTTATTGGGCCAAATGCTGAAAGTGAAGAAGAGGGAGTGCGGGAGGGAAGGGGATCGATGTCACTCGGGAACTGGGAGATAATATCATGCCGGATGTTGTCAATTATAACTTTTAAAATAAGTGGCCAGGTCTTCAGCACTGAGATCTGTGATTGGCGTCTGCACTTTAGGACTAAGGAGGGAGTGAAAATTATCAAAGAGTCTTTTTGGATTATTAGATAGTGCGGAGATGAGAGAATTGACATGGACTTGTTTATTTATAAGTTTCATATTGCCATCAAAGGTTTAGTTAGGAGCCTCCATCAACAGTTCTGTCACACTGCAAGAATAGGGCAGCATACAGCAGAATTCTTGCAATCAAAACTGCTAACACTATTACGGACCCCACTGTAACGCAATGAGGTCTGTCAGGTCTCCTGTGGATAGGTCATCAGTATGAAAAACAACCCCCAACCTGGACAATTCCTTTAAGTGAATTTAGTTTTATTACAGCTCCTATACAGGTCCAGGCCTGGAGTGGCCCTTTTTAGGAGAAAAACAGAAGGGACAACTGTGCTTTACCTGCGATTGGTGTGAAAGTTACATCCACAAGGCCATACCATAATGGCATAATGGCTATTATCGTCATGTCACCAGAGGACCATTGGGTGGAAACGGGCTGTGGTGCCAAAATGAGTATTTTTTAAAATAGTTAGTACAGTAAAAATCGTTTTGTTCTTGGACATAAAGACATTTTCCAAGACCCACCTGCATCTCAGAAAACTGTTGGGGATGTTAGATGGGTAATTAGGCATAATGTTTTGGTGAATTTTGGGAGGGACATGAAAAAATTAGGAAAATGTTCAAAGGTCTTCTCTTCTTTTGACGTAGTGGACAATTTTACATCATGTTCTCGTTGTTTCTTCCAGTGCCTGACAAGCTGAGAGACGCAACAAACAGGATTCCTTCTCATACACAACGTAGACAACACCACAGACAAGAATATGGAAAGGAGAATGTTCTGGATTTCAATAATTCGTCTCAGAGTTCAGATGAATATTCTCACCCAAAAACAACACAAACTAGAAATGTAAGGAAATCTTTAAACATGAACACGGGACAAAAACCAAAGAACAATGGAAGATCGTCAACTCCCAGACAGTCAAGGAGACGTCTACCGAGTATAAAACTAGCTGAACTGACGGACACTGACATTGAAATTATGTCTGAGAACCATGAAGGGAAGGTGCACAGATTTGCTTGTCTTTTGTTCAAGCACTTTGTTCCCTTTCGGACATATCAAAAGTGGACCAAAAACACAAATTTCGATGGATGTGGAGGAAAATACGCCATCCCGGATAATTTACAAAATGCAATAATTAAAGAGGTTCGGAAATTTTTTTCCTTGAAGCAGAAAGATAAAAGACAAATAAAAACAGCAATTAATGAACTCCTGAGGAAACCAAGGCTGAGTGGATGGCCCACACTGATATGAATGCCCTCAGTATCAACTCTAATAAAAATAATGGAAGAGATTAATGAAAACCATCTACAAAAAAATAGTGACCGCAGTGACCAATCACAGCAAAGCTTTCATTTTTGTAGAGTAGTTTAAGCAATGAAGCTGCGCTGTGATTGGTTGCTATAGGCATCAAAGACCGTTTTTCTTGCCTATCTGTGGAGAAGTGGGCATGATTTTGCATAAAATTGCACAGGTTTAAAACGTTGCATTAAAAATTAGGACAAATTTTTCTTCTCACTCCAAAAAAGATAAACATGCAAGAAAAGTGGCGTGGTCCGGGTGTTGATCTACTTTTTTAGGCTCTTAAAAAGTTCAGGAAATTGGTTTCCTATATGGTAAAAGCTTGCAGCACAGAAATGTCGCTGTGAATCACTGACCTAGAGGGCATTGAGATGAGGTTACTGATAACAGACTATTGTTCTTATGCCCGATTAGGCTATGGGGATGTTATAGAGGGGGTAACCCACCCGTGAACCCCCTTCATGAGTCTGATCAGAGAACCGCTGACGAGCCGCACATCCCACTCTGGTGAACTCAAGCCGTCCACGTATCACATACCCGACCATTCACATGAATTTACATGGTCATGTCAATTATTATTTGTACTCAATGGACGCCAGTCACTTTGAAATGACCAGAATTGTAAAATGAATATCTAACTCCTTAAATTGGAAACCTTTTAGCGCCTCAGTTGTTTTAAGTTGGGGAGCATTTCGATTGGTGGGTCCCTCTTTAGGGATGGTGGCTGGGCATTGGTACCTCTCCGGTGCCCCTCTAACGACTGGCCGTGGGTCCCAGGCTGGGGTGGTCTTACTGTCCTCTTTAAAACTAAGCGCTGCACAGACCTCTTCATCTTTGGGCCCCGCAGATTGGACTCTTACCACCCCCAATCTTTTTAATGGTTTAATTTAACATGAATTGTTTTGTGTTTTCGTTTTTGTTGGTTTCATTTGTCTTTCCGGATGTCACAGATGTCCGTTTTGTCCCGCTCTATTGTTGGCGGCTGCGGTGGCCTGGCATTCTGGGTGACCTAAATTATTCTATAAATGTTTTTAACAAAGCGGACTTTAAATCTATGTAATGAAGCTGTGGCCGACCCCACTTTACCCACATTCTGGTTTCTGTGGGCATTGTTTATGGGGTGTTTTGTATCGGGCTGGTGCCGCCTTGATCCTGCCAGTCACAGCGGGAGATGTGGAGAAAGTAACGATAGACTTTTACATGTCTGGGGGCTTTGTCCTCTTATTAGTAGAGTTTTAATAAGTTCATGAAGTTTAGTAATGAAGACGTGGAGAAGTTAAGGAACCTTAAAGGGAACGTGTCATGTATGTAATTGTAGTTTTATTCATAAGATTTATGTATATAGATAATGAACAATGTGTTAAGGCCCCATGCACACGACCGTGAAATCACCTGTAATTATGGTCCGTAATTACGGACCCATTCATTTCTATGTCCGACGGACACCTTCTCGTATATTTACGGGAAGGTGTCTTTGCCATAGAAACTTTCCGAAAAAAATAATGTCCTATTTTTTTTATTTTACGGACCGTGCTCCCATACTTTATAATGGGAGCACGGCCCGTGAAAACGGACAACTGTCCGTGGCCGGCCGTGACCGTAATTACGGGTCGTAAATACAGGCACGGTCGTGTGCATGGAGCCTAAGTTTTTTTTTAAATGTTATAGATATTTATATTTATTTTTTTAAACCTTGCCAGGGGGTAGCAGCCATATTGGAGACATACATTTTCTTCCTGTATTGTCTGTATAGTCGGTGCAGTAAGGTGTCTCTGCATCATGGCAGCTGCAATGAACTGGGAGTCAATTGACAGAGAAATGTCATAGATTATTACAGTCCCCAGGAAATAATGGAGTACAGACCCTTCCGCAGAGACCTGACTCCAGCTGTAAAATAGAGCAATAAAGCTGTGGTTATCTATCCTGCCTTCTAATCTTAATGAGATGACTCTGTCAACCCAGTCTATACAGCAAAGCTGACAAGTAAACCATAGAATGTAGTCTTAACCTCTTAAGGACACAGCCATTTTTTGATTTTTGATTTTCGTTTCTCACTTCCCGCCTTCCAAGAGCCATAACGTTTTTATTTTCCGTCAATAGAGTGGTTTGAGGGGCTTATATTTTGCGGGAGGAGTTGTAGTTTCTATTAGTAGCATTTAATGTACCATATAATGTACTGGGAAGCTGAAAAAAATTATTTGCGGGCTGAAATAGGAAAAAAACTGTGATTCCTCCATTATATTTTGGGTTCTGTTTTTACGTCTTTCGCCGTGTGGTGTAAACAACAACCTAACTTTATTCTGCGGCTCAATACGATTGCGGTGATATCAAATTTATATAGATTTTTTTTATATTTTACTACTTTAAAAAAACAACTTTTTGTTAAAATAAAATAGGTTTGTTTCACCGCATTCTGAGAGCCATAAGTTTTTAATTTTTCCGTGAGCGGCGTGAGGGCTTATGTTTTGCGGGACGAGCTGTAGTTTTTATTGGTATAATTTGTTGGTACGTATGACTTTTTAATCACTTCTTATTACATTTTTTTAGGAGCTAAGGTGACCAAAAAACTGCGATTTTGGCAGCTTACATTTTTTACGGCGTTCACCGTGCGCGTTAAATAATGGTATATTGTACATTTTTTACGGCGTTCACCATGCGCATTAAATAACGGTATATTGTAAATTTTTTACGGTGTTCACCGCGCGCGTTAAATAACGGTATATTGTCAATTTTTTACGCCGTTCACCGTGCGCGTTAAATAACGGTATATTGTACTTTTTTTATGGCGTTCACCGTGCGCGTTAAATAACGGTATATTGTCAATTTTTTACGCCGTTCACCGTGCGCGTTAAATAACGGTATATTGTACTTTTTTTATGGCGTTCACAGTGCGCGTTAAATAACGGTATATTGTCAATTTTTTACGCCGTTCACCGTGCGCGTTAAATAACGGTATATTGTACATTTTTTATGGCGTTCACCGTGCGCATTAAATAACGGTATATTGTACATTTTTTACGGCGTTCACCGCGCGCGTTAAATAACGGTATATTGTACATTTTTTATGGCGTTCACCGTGCGCATTAAATAACGGTATATTGTAAATTTTTTATGGCGTTCACCGCGCGCGTTAAATAACGGTATATTGTACATTTTTTACGGCGTTCACCGCGCGCGTTAAATAACGGTATATTGTAAATTTTTTATGGCGTTCACCGTGCGCATTAAATAACGGTATATTGTAAATTTTTTACGGTGTTCACCGCGCGCGTTAAATAACGGTATATTGTAAATTTTTTATGGCGTTCACCGCGCGCGTTAAATAACGGTATATTGTACTTTTTTTACGGCGTTCACCGCGCGCGTTAAATAACGGTATATTGTACATTTTTTACGGCGTTCACCATGCGCGTTAAATAACTGTATATTGTCAATTTTTTACGCCGTTCACCGTGCGCGTTAAATAACCGTATACTGTACATTTTTTACGCCGTTCACCGTGCGCATTAAATAACGGTATATTGTACATTTTTTACGGCGTTCACCGTGCGCATTAAATAACGGTATATTGTACATTTTTTACGGCGTTCACCGTGCGCATTAAATAACGGTATATTGTACTTTTTTTATGGCGTTCACCGTGCGCGTTAAATAACGGTATATTGTCAATTTTTTACGCCGTTCACCGTGCGCGTTAAATAACGGTATATTGTACTTTTTTTATGGCGTTCACCGTGCGCGTTAAATAACGGTATATTGTCAATTTTTTACGCCGTTCACCGTGCGCGTTAAATAACGGTATATTGTACTTTTTTTATGGCGTTCACCGTGCGCGTTAAATAACGGTATATTGTCAATTTTTTACGCCGTTCACCGTGCGCGTTAAATAACGGTATATTGTACATTTTTTATGGCGTTCACCGTGCGCATTAAATAACGGTATATTGTACATTTTTTATGGCGTTCACCGTGCGCGTTAAATAACGGCATATTGTCCATTTTTTACGCCGTTCACCGTGCGCGTTAAATAACGGCATATTGTCAATTTTTTACGCCGTTCACCGTGCGCATTAAATAACGGTATATTGTAATAGTTCAGACTTTTACGGACGCAGCAATACCAATTTTGTTAACTTTTTTTATTTTTTACATTACTTTAGAGGAAAAATTGGAAAAGGGGGGTTTTTTGAAGTTTTAATTTTTTTATATTTTTTTCACTAATAAAAACTTTATTTTGCTTCTTTTTACACATTTTATTAGTCCCACTAGGGGACTTGAACCACCGATCGTTAGATCGCTGGTATGATATACTGGAATACTAATGAAGCAGTGTGGCTACTAAGAGACAGGATTTGGGCCCAGGGTGTAATAAGAAAAGGTTTGGGTTGCTGGAGTGGAAAAGGAAAGTTCCACTTCGTCTTCAGGACAGTCTGTGTCTTGGGCGGTCTGAGCCTAATGAGGCGACACCTGAGACGGCTCTTTAAGACAAGTGTGATCTATTCACACAGCGCCCCCAGTCTGAGGTAGACGGCATTGCCAGCCTGTCGGAGTCAGAGGTTCTGGTGAGCACATGTGTGTTGTGAGGTGCTGGGCAGAAGGCCTTTCACCCTGATAGCGCGGGAAGCGATTTGTTTCATTAGAGGCCGGACGGCCTAGGGTTTATTTTGATACCGAATCCACTGCGATAAAGTGAAAAAAGTTAAGCCCTGCCACAGGCCGCAGGCCACAGGCAGGGCTTAATAGAGGCAGAGGGAAGGCAGCCCTTGGGGCCTTCATTAGGCCCCTGGGCTGCCATAACAACCATTGTCACCCCCCGATCTAATTTCGGGGGGGCAATGAGATGTCTGAGGGGGCCGCCCCCCTCTTTTCAACGCCTCATATGCTGCGATCTCGATTGACCGCAGTATTTGAGGGGTTAAACAGCCAGGAACAACACGATCGCTGCTCCTGGCTGTTAGTCTTGGGTGTCGGCTGTAAACCACAGCCGACATCCGCAGCATATGGAGCGCGCTCTATACTTTTCCCCCTGCACCAGGACATACCGGTGAATGCTGGTGCGTGAAGGGGTTAAGGGGGTTTTACATTGGATGATTATCAGGCAGACACGGGTTCATATAACGCTCGTCGCCGATAACTGCTCTGTGTAAACAGGGGAACGATCAGCAGATGAACGAGCAAACGCCGGATCATCTGCCGGTAGTATAATTTTAAAAAAGTGAAATATTCTGGTTGTCGGCAGGTCTCTTGGTGTGTAAACAGGAGACGCGCTGCCGACATGGTGATAATTTATGGGGAGTAACAAACGCTTGTCCCCATCCAGAGCTCCGTGTGACAGGAGCAAACGAGCGCCGATCAATGATGTCTCGTTGTTTGGCGCTCGCTGCACCAGCCGCTTTTCGGCCGGTGTAAAAGGGCCTTTAGCCTACTGTGACCGATCATGGGTCCAGGGTAAAAACAGTAATATTTTAAGATTTTGTTATATTGAAATTCACATAAATGCCAACAAAAATAAAAAAATATATATATTAGATATATATAATATATTTTTTAAACAATGTAATAAGTCAGGTAGCTGAAAACGGTATCATGTGAGGTATGATTGCAGCAAACTGCAGAAAGGGATACGGGTAAGGAAGCTTAGCGGGCTTGAAGAGAGATGGGTGGTTTGGTGCTTATTTGTTTTCTTCTATCATTTCGATACAGATAAGATAAAAGATACAGGGATGATAACACTCCAATATGTCAGTAAATGAGAACAAGTGATAAATGATCTCCAGG
The DNA here is from genome assembly GCF_050947455.1 of Rhinoderma darwinii. Lineage (NCBI taxonomy): Eukaryota > Metazoa > Chordata > Amphibia > Anura > Rhinodermatidae > Rhinoderma > Rhinoderma darwinii. The sequence continues at coordinate 145,230,228 of NC_134692.1, read as the reverse complement.
AGCCGTGGGCTCTAGGGAGGTCCAGGTTGCCCGCGGATAACATGGGAAGGCACAGAAACCAATGTTAGAGGAGACATTGTGACAAAGTCCTTCCTTCTTTGATAGGTTTTTGCCCGTTTATAAATTCAAACAATTTTTACAAATTCTAAAATCCTATTATGGGGTATATATCCTTTTTCTTTATTCAACGCTGTTTACAGGTGAAGGACCAAATTGGTAGTCTGTGTACAGAATTATAATTTGTGAATTTTGAGACTAATGTCTACTTATTTACGTGTTTTGTGCCCTGAGTTTGTCAATAAAACATTTCCCAAAATTTTTTAATTCTGGAGAAAAAAGATTTTATTATTGAGCATATTATAATCCAGGTATAAATTAATTACAGATTATTATCATTATAAATTGTAACAGGTATAGTAGATATCAGATATATAGTATAATGCTGTAGTATAGAAATATATATATATTGTATTATGTGAAGTTAAAGAGATTTTCATTGGTGGATTTTTAGATTAAATAAATTACATAATGACGATGGTAAAAATTATTACCGAAATGATCAAAACCCAAGATTCCATCAACATATCAAATCAATACACATTGAAAACCTTCTGTAGACTCTCGAGAGCCTGAAATTCCATGATTTGGTGCCAGTCATCGGGCAGTTCAGCTGGTTTGGCTTTATATTCTTCAGCAAATTTTTCATTAAACTGGGCAAAAATGAATTTCCAGTAATCGGAGGATTCGATGCTGGGGTCGGGCTGGATGGCCCAGTCTGGGTAGTAGGTGCGATACTCTTTGAATGGATGAAATTTACCATCTGTGTCTGAATTCTTAAAACAAGTCTCAGACACAACGGCAGTGGTACAAATGTCCGTCACTAAAACGTCTCTTTTTTCCCATTTGTATCGTCCTAAACCTTGAGGTCTGTGAATAGACGCAAAGTGTTCCTTATGGTCCGCACCTCCGGCCTCACAGGGGACTTTACAGAACGGACACTGATGTCCACATCCAATCACCTTCCTGAACAACTCTTCTTGTGGTTTCATAGTGACCCTGGAAAGTACGGAGCTGAGACTCATGGACCTCAGTTCTGATAGGACCTGATGTTTTAAATCTGTGAGTAAACTCTGAATCTTAGAGGAAAACTGCTCCACCTTCTCTGTGTTATGGAAGGTGATGACTTTGACTTCAGTTTGTGAAATCACTAATTCTCTATTCATCTTCTTACAAACCTTTTTCAAAAATAATGCAACATTTTTACTTTGAAGACAAGTTTTATCTTGAAGAACATTCAGAATTTTTACGCAAATAGAAGAAAGAATATTTTCGTACAATTTTTCTAACGTTTCGGTGAATTGATATTTTTCGGTGATATAATTCAATATCCAGGTTTTCGAGAAGGCCTCATATGATTGGATGTTTTCTACATATTTCTCGAATGACATTTCTTCCAGTAAACTTGTTAATAGGTTACACTGAAAAAAGCTTCTGCTGCTGAATGTCATGTTATCGACACCATTTAAGACATCATCCACCATCGTTTCTCCCAGATTTTTGAAGAAGTACTCCGTGATGGCTGGCTTTAGACATCTCTCACAAAACTGTCTGGCTCTACTCCAACATTCATCCTTCTCTCTAAGTATACTGACAAATGTCGCCAAATACTGAGGTTTTAGGTTTTCTAAACATGCTTTAGGGTCGTTTTTTCGAATAAAGGTCTCGTGCATCTTCTGAAACCTTCGTGATGCTTTCGTGAAGATGAAAATCTTGATGTCCAACTCAAACTCTGGTGAGTAGTGAAGCTTTTTGGTCGTGCTCTGAAGTTTTGTATTGATCATGTACAGTAGTTCCTGGCAGTAGGCATCATCGTAATCTTCTTCACTACTTATCTTCTCTGTGACATAGTTATCACACATATCTATCAGTAAGGAGGCAAGATCTCCTACCTTGTCATAGAGCTCATTTCTGAAACCCAATATGTTTACAAATTGTGAACATATAGAACGATCCATGTACGTTTTATTCATGGAAAAGGCTTGATTTCCATAAGTTTCGAAACTATTTATGTGGACTAACGTTTGACTTATGACAGGTCCTCTGTTCCTTAGGTCATTCTTTATCTGCTGTAGCATTGAGTGACTGACGTTTCTCCCTTGCAATGTCTCTATCTGTACTTGCGATAGCGTCTCCACCCACATGGTTTCAAATTCCTGTTTTACTTCTTGATCACTCAGTTCCAGGTTCTTCTTTCTACCGTTGTCCAGGAGTTTAGAGATCTTTTCCTCTATGAGCTGCTGATACTTATTCTGGATTCTCTGAATCTCAAACTTTCCTTTTTGGATAGAAATCGCCTCGTTGCATTTGTTGAGGGCATTTCTTTCAAGTTCATTTTTTAAGAATCTCACACTCTTTTTGAAATCTTCTCGATATCGTTCTACAAGATGAATATTTTCTGACTTATTTTCAAAATACTTTTCCAGCCGTTCCAACATGTAATTTTCCTCTACAAGCAGCAGCTCTTGAAGATCGCCTTTGTACTGTGACAGCGTGTATCTATCCAGGGTCTCAGCTGTCTGATTTTTTATTTTGTTTTCTGAGCTAATAATCCAGTTGTAGACTTTTTTGTGGAATTCCCATTCCCATTGAGAGAAATTCACAGACAGATTAATATAAGCATCCGCCACCAGACTGTTTATGAAACTAAAGATGAATTTCTCATGTTTCACAGCTTTCCACAAACGTTCTATCCAGGAAATAAATCCAGTGATGTTGGAAGGTCCTTTTTGGGATTTCATGAAGTCAAGCAGAAACTGTTTAAGATTACAGACCTTTTCACTGTAACCAAAATTTACTGGAGCCATTGGTGGAACTCCCTGCCACAGCCCAGGAATGTACCAGCTGTGTTTCTCCACATCATAGTCCATCATTTCAGTGAACTTTGTGATTCCCCTTCTCTTTTCCATTTTTGCAGCCACTTTTGTCATCTCATCTAACTGCTCCAGAAGTTTCTTCCTGTCTCTCATGTTGTTCTCATGGGCGGACACATCACTCACATTCTGATGGACAAACTGACAGTTGGGTTTCTTCCCAACTTCTTTCATCCTTAGAAAAGCATGGACCACTATCTGCAAAATATCTTTCATTTCTGTTGTATTTTCCATGGCCATGTTGACTATGGTGATGTCACTCAACCCAATTACCAGTGTGGCCAACTCATTGTCATGTTCATAACTGTCATCAAGAGAAGCCAATTCCGGAGCCTTCAACCCTTCAGTGTCAATCACTAGAAAAAATTTACAACCTAGTTCTGCCTCGAAGTTCTCCTTCACTTTAATCAGAGTCATGAAGGCTCCTCGCGTGCATCGTCCACTGGCCACAGGGAACTGCAGACCAAACATGGTGTTCAGAAGGGTGGACTTCCCTGTACTCTGCACCCCCAGCACTGTGATCACTCTCATATTACATTTTGCACCAAGTTTATGATTTAGCTCATCCAGAACATCGGTTATCCACTTCATGGGGATGTTAGAAGCATCTCCATCTATTAACTCTAATGGGAAGCCATCTAAAAGTAAGTCTGCAGCTATTCCTGGAAGACCACCAAACTGTCTCCTGTGTTCCGGAATTATTTCTTCTTTTATCATGGAACATTCAGCCTCATAAAACTGCCCCAACTCACGCAGGAAATGTTCTATCCCTAAGGAACTATCAGATATTTTCTGGTCTATCTTTTTTAGCTCTTCTGCATTATCGGATGTGGATTTTTTCTTGTATTCCATTTGTAGTCTAGATAGATTTTTTCTAGCAGTTAAATCAAGTTCAAATTTCATCCATTTTAAAAAATAGCGTTTCTCTATCTGCGATAAATGGGTGATCGCATTGATAAATAACATTATGCCGTTTGGTAAGTCGTGCTGGTTCTGCTCCCTGTGCAGTGAGATCCGTTGCTGCTTTAATTCAGACTGATACGTTTCTGCGTCTTTCCCCCCTTGTCTCGTCATTCTACAAAGTTCTTTTTCCACTTTAGACAATTGTTTCCAAAGTTCCCCCTGAAGTTTCAGTGTCTCGCTTTTATATTCTTCCACATCTTTGATGACTGAAGTGATGTTACACGCATACGCTCTCGCTTTCTGACATTCTGGAAAATTCTCATCGACATCAATGTGAAGCTCATATCTGTGGTTCTTCAGACTTTCTAGAGAGGGAATCAGGGGGTCTGCACCCAGAAAACTTTTCATGGTCATCTGGATTCGTTTCACAAATTCAACATCGTTGGCATTGCTCCCCTTCGTTATAATGTGTTTTTTACTAGCTTGTAACTCTGTCATTAGGTTTTTCAGGTGTTTTCTTGTGTTTGGGTCAGCAGCCTTGTCTTTACCCGGAGTAACAATGAAATAAAACTTGGTGTCCGATCGGCTGCAGGATGATAATAATCTGAGTTGCCTCTCACACATGCTCTCTATAAATATAAAAGTGGCTGATGAGATTCGGGTGAGAAATGTGAACTGTTCCCAGTTGGACTCCAGGTCTCCACGTAGGTTGGCCACAGCAATAGGCTCCGGGAAAACATCAGAACTTCCAGAAGGAAAGTACCAGGACATTTCCACCAGCCCATCCGATATCTTCCTCTCAATGTTCCCTCCTTCCATGTTGTCATGTATGAAGAAGTCATGATGTTGTTGAGGTGGGTTGAGAACCTGGTTCAATATTTTAGATTTAGATAATTTATTTGGCCCCAGCCTGACGAAAGAGAAGATCGGCATTTCAATATTCACCACATTGTCTTCTCTGAACCCTTTACTGTCTGCGAGTGACTCAGGTCTCCACTTCTTGACAATATCTCTCATTGCCCACAGCATAACTGTGCAGCCTTTGCCATCAACAGAGGGAAGAAGGAGAGGAACTGCAAACTGGCACAATGACATTTTAGTTACAATTTCTTGCTGGAGAAAGCTGTCTGAACATTGAAGGAGAACACAAAGGACATCCAGTGGGTTGATTGTAGATGACTGACGTTTTTCAACAGGGCCATCAAACAAATCTTCATAGTCATCATCATCTTCTTCATCATCTTCATTATTTTGTTTCTGAGTAGAATGATCTTTTTGCAGGACAATATTCCGAGCTGTTCTACTTAAAGCCATGACATTTCTCAAGAAATGCCACATGATATCCTCAAAATGTTGTGGCTGAACACTGTTCATGTTCTCTGGTCCAATACTAAGAACATCTCTCAGAGTCAACTTTGTAGTCAAGTGTGTTTTCACATTCAGCTGTTCTACAAGTTCCTGAAATATGTTTGGTTTGTCTGTGGAAAAGAAAATAGACAGTTAATATTATATCAGAAACATTACCATATAAGACAAGTATGTAAAATAAATTAATTGGTAAATGAAAAAAACTTCCAGCCATGCTAAAAAAATAACATAACATTTTCTAAATTCATATGCCAAAAATTGCACCATATGTACAAGAATATAACAACTATAATACTGCCCCCTATATACAAGAATATAACTACTATAATACTGCTCCTATATACAAGAATATAACTACTATAATACTGCCCCCTATATATAAGAATATAACTACTATAATACTGTCCCTATATACAAGAATATAACTACTATAATACTGCCCCCTATATACAAGAATATAACTACTATAATACTGCTCCTATATACAAGAATATAACTACTATAATACTGCCCCCTATATATAAGAATATAACTACTATAATACTGCTCCTATATACAAGAATATAACTACTATAATACTGCCCCCTATATATAAGAATATAACTACTATAATACTGTCCCTATATACAAGAATATAACTACTATAATACTGCCCCCTATATACAAGAATATAACTACTATAATACTGCCCCTATACACAAGAATATAACTACTATAATACTGCTCCCTATATACAAGAATATAACTACTACAATACTGCTCCTATATACAAGAATATAACTACTATAATACTGCCCCCTATATACAAGAATATAACTACTATAATACTACCCCCTATATACAAGAATATAACTACTATAATACTGCCCCCTATATACAAGAATATAACTACTATAATACTGCCCCTATATACAAGAATATAACTACTATAATACTGCTCCCTATATACAAGAATATAACTACTACAATACTGCTCCTATATACAAGAATATAACTACTATAATACTGCCCCCTATATACAAGAATATAACTACTATAATACTGCCCCCTATATACAAGAATATAACTACTATAATACTGCTCCTATATACAAGAATATAACTACTATAATACTGCCCCCTATATACAAGAATATAACTACTATAATACTGCCCCTATATACAAGAATATAACTACTATAATACTGCCCCTATATACAAGAATATAACTACTATAATACTGCCCCTATATACAAGAATATAACTACTATAATACTGCTCCCTATATACAAGAATATAACTACTACAATACTGCTCCTATATACAAGAATATAACTACTATAATACTGCCCCCTATATACAAGAATATAACTACTATAATACTGCCCCTATATACAAGAATATAACTACTATAATACTGCCCCTATATACAAGAATATAACTACTATAATACTGCTCCCTATATACAAGAATATAACTACTATAATACTGCTCCTATATACAAGAATATAACTACTATAATACTGCGCCTATATACAAGAATATAACTACTATAATACTGCCCCTATATACAAGAATATAACTACTATAATACTGCCCCTATATACAAGAATATAACTACTATAATACTGCCCCCTATATACAAGAATATAACTACTATAATACTGCCCCCTATATACAAGAATATAACTACTATAATACTGCCCCTATATACAAGAATATAATTACTATAATACTGCCCCCTATATACAAGAATATAGCTACTATAATACTGCCCCCTATATACAAGAATATAACTACTATAATACTGCCCCTATATACAAGAATATAACTACTATAATACTGCCCCTATATACAAGAATATAACTACTATAATACTGTCCCTATATACAAGAATATAACTACTATAATACTCACCCCATATATATATATAAGAATATAACTACTATAATACTGCCCCCTATATACAAGAATATAACTACTATAATACTGCTCCTATATGCAAGAATATATCTACTATAATACTGTCCCCTATATACAAGAATATAACTACTATAATACTACCCCTATATACAAGAATATAACTACTATAATACTGCCCCTATATACAAGAATATAACTACTATAATACTGCCCCTATATACAAGAATATAACTACTATAATACTGCCCCTATATACAAGAATATAACTACTATAATACTGCTCCTATATACAAGAATATAACTACTATAATACTGCCCCCTATATACAAGAATATAACTACTATAATACTGCCCCTATATACAAGAATATAACTACTATAATACTGCCCCTATATACAAGAATATAACTACTATAATACTGTCCCTATATACAAGAATATAACTACTATAATACTCACCCCATATATATATAAGAATATAACTACTATAATACTGCCCCCTATATACAAGAATATAACTACTATAATACTGCCCCCTATATACAAGAATATAACTACTATAATACTGCCCCTATATACAAGAATATAACTACTATAATACTGACCCCTATATACAAGAATATACCTACTATAATACTGCCCCTATATACAAGAATACAACTACTATAATACTGCCTCCTACATACAAGAATATACCTACTATAATACTGCCCCTATATACAAGAATACAACTACTATAATACTGCCTCCTACATACAAGAATATAACTACTATAATACTGCTCCTATATACAAGAATATAACTACTATATACTGCCCACTATATACAAGAATATAACTACTATAATACTGCCCCCTATATACAAGAATATAACTACTATAATACTGCCTCCTATATACAAGAATATAACTACTATAATACTGCTCCTATATACAAGAATATAACTACTATATTACTGCTCCTATATACAAGAATATAACTACTATAATACTGCTCCTATATACAAGAATATAACTACTATAATACTGCTCCTATATACAAGAATATAACTACTATAATACTGCCCCTATATACAAGAATATAACTACTATAATACTGCCCCTATATACAAGAATATAACTACTATAATACTGCTCCTATATACAAGAATATAACTACTATAATACTGCCCCTATATACAAGAATATAACTACTATAATACTGCCCCTATATACAAGAATATAACTACTATAATACTGCTCCTATGTACAAGAATATAACTACTATAATACTGCCCCTATATACAAGAATATAACTACTATAATACTGCCCCCTATATACAAGAATATAACTACTATAATACTGCTCCCTATATACAAGAATATAACTACTATAATACTGCTCCTATATACAAGAATATAACTACTATAATACTGCCCCTATATACAAGAATATAACTACTATAATACTGCTCCTATATACAAGAATATAACTACTATAATACTGCCGCTATATACAAGAATATAACTACTATAATACTGCCTACTATATACAAGAATATAACTACTATAATACTGACCCCTATATACAAGAATATAACTACTATAATACTGCTCCTATATAGAGGAATATAACTGCTATAATACTACCCCTATATACAAGAATATAACTACTATAATACTGCTCCCTATATACAAGAATATAACTACTATAATACTGCTCCTATATACAAGAATATAACTACTATAATACTGCTCCTATATACAGGAATATAACTACTATAATACTGCCCCTATATACAAGAATATAACTACTATAATACTGCTCCCTATATACAAGAATATAACTACTATAATACTGCCCCTATATACAAGAATATAACTACTATAATACTGCCCCTATATACAAGAATATAACTACTATAATACTGCCCCCTATATACAAGAATATAACTACTATAATACTGCCCCTATATACAAGAATATAACTACTATAATACTGCCCCTATATACAAGAATATAACTACTATAATACTGCTCCTATATACAAGAATATAACTACTATAATACTGCCCCTATATACAAGAATACAACTACTATAATACTGCCTCCTACATACAAGAATATAACTACTATAATACTGCCTCTATATACAAGAATATAACTACTATAATACTGCTCCTATATACAAGAATATAACTACTATAATACTGCTCCTATATACAAGAATATAACTACTATAATACTGCCCCTATATACAAGAATATAACTACTATAATACTGCCCCTATATACAAGAATATAACTACTATAATACTGCTCCTATATACAAGAATATATCTACTATAATACTGCCCCTATATACAAGAATATAACTACTATAATACTGCCCCTATATACAAGAATATAACTACTATAATACTGCTCCTATATACAAGAATATAACTACTATAATACTGCCCCTATATACAAGAATATAACTACTATAATACTGCCCCCTATATACAAGAATATAACTACTATAATACTGCTCCCTATATACAAGAATATAACTACTATAATACTGCTCCTATATACAAGAATATAACTGCTATAATACTACCACTATATACAAGAATATAACTACTATAATACTGCTCCCTATATACAAGAATATAACTACTATAATACTGCTCCTATATACAAGAATATAACTACTATAATACTGCTCCTATATACAGGAATATAACTACTATAATACTGCCCCTATATACAAGAATATAACTACTATAATACTGCCTACTATATACAAGAATATAACTACTATAATACTGACCCCTATATACAAGAATATAACTACTATAATACTGCTCCTATATAGAAGAATATAACTGCTATAATACTACCCCTATATACAAGAATATAACTACTATAATACTGCTCCCTATATACAAGAATATAACTACTATAATACTGCTCCTATATACAAGAATATAACTACTATAATACTGCTCCTATATACAGGAATATAACTACTATAATACTGCTCCCTATATACAAGAATATAACTACTATAATACTGCCCCTATATACAAGAATATAACTACTATAATACTGCTCCCTATATACAAGAATATAACTACTATAATACTGCCCCTATATACAAGAATATAACTACTATAATACTGCTCCTATATACAAGAATATAACGACTATAATACTGCCCCTATATACAAGAGTATAACTACTATAATACTGCTCCTATATACAAGAATATAACTACTATAATACTGCCCCTATATACAAGAATATAACTACTATAATACTGCCCCTATATACAAGAATATAACTACTATAATACTGCTCCCTATATACAAGAATATAACTACTATAATACTGCTCCCTATATACAAGAATATAACTACTATAATACTGACCCCTATATACAAGAATATAACTACTATAATACTGCCCCCTATATACAAGAATATAACTACTATAATACTGCCCCCTATATACAAGAATATAATTACTATAACACTGCTCCTATATACAAGAATATCACTACTATAATACTGCCCCCTATATACAAGAATATACAATACAACTTTAAACCCCACGTGTACATCATTATAATCTACATTCCCATCAGCACAATTTCCATACAGTAATCTTCAATGGAGAAAAAACATATTCATGAACAACACACAAAACTACTCAAAACGTTCCAGAGAATTAAATGCTTTAAAGAGGCTCTGTCACCAGATTTTGCAGCCCCTATCTGCTATTGCCTGTGATCGGCGCTGCAATGTAGATTACAGTAACGTTTTTATTTTTAAAAAACAAGCATTTTTGGCCAAGTTATGACCATTTTTATATTTATGCAAATGAGGCTTGCAAAAGTCCAAGTGGGTGTGTTTAAAAGTAAAAGTCCAAGTGGGCGTGTATTATGTGCGTACATCGGGGCGTGTTTACTACTTTTACTAGCTGGGCGTTGTGTATAGAAGTAACATCCACTTCTCTTCAGAACGCCCAGCTTCTGCCAGATCACGCTGTGTCGTCACTCACAGGTCCTGCATCGTGTCAGACGAGCGAGGACACATCGGCACCAGAGGCTTCAGATTCTGCAGCAGCAACGGCGTTTGCAGGTAAATCGATGTAGCTACTTACCTGCTAACGCTGATGCTGCTGCAGAATTATCTGTAGCCTCTGGTGCCGATGTGTCCTCGCTCGTCTGACACGATGCAGGACCTGTGAGTGACGTCACAGTGTTATCTGGCAGAAGCTGGGCGTTCTGAAGAGAAGTGGATGACACTTCTATACACAACGCCCAGCTAGTAAAAGTAGTAAACACGCCCCGATGTACGCACATAATACACACCCACTTGGACTTTTTTATTTTAAACACACCCACTTGGACTTTTGCAAGCCTCATTTGCATAAATATAAAAATGGTCATAACTTGGCCAAAAATGCTTGTTTTTTAAAAATAAAAGCGTTACTGTAATCTACATTGCAGCGCCGATCACAGGCAATAGCAGATAGGGGCTGCAAAATCTGGTGACAGAGCCTCTTTAACTTTTTAATGGTTTCATTATATATTTTTGTCCTCAGATAATTTTCTTGCACATTTCCCTTTATTTCAACTAGGTGACAGACTACAAATAAACCTTGTGTCGTCTGATCCTGCATCATGAGTTACTCGTCTCCCTCTGCCCTGGTTCATTGATAACTTGTAGATGAGGGGCCAGAGGCAGAGGAGTGACACATGATGCAGGATCAGACTACACAAGGTTTATTTGTAGTCTGTAACCGAGGAGACACATGGGTCTACATAGGAGCTGTATTCAAGACTATTTGCAAAGCTGATTCTATAAATATGGGGTTTAGAGAGAAAGAAATTGAGCTCAGGTTGGTCTACTTTCTGCTCTCAGACAGCAGTGAGACTGTAAGCAATGTGCTCCCTCTCTACAGGCAGTGCAACAAGTGGTTGTCCCTTCATTTATACTTAGTGGGTGCGTGATGGTGTGACCCACTGAGATTTTTATTATGGTGGATATGGGGCTCTCTCTATTGTTTTTTAGCCCTCTGAGGAGAAAGGTTCACGAAGAGGAGAAGCGAGGTAAGTGACAGGAAAAACGCAAAATTAACCTTTAGATTAGAGTAAACAAAGTCTGAGGGATAAAGAGAAGGAACAAGGAAATAAGAGAAGTGCAGTGTCGGGGGAGGGGAGAGATCTCATTACATGTTTATGGATATTACCCCTATACTGCAAAACTCACAAGAAAGTTCACAAATCTGAGAATGCAAACCATAAAATAGTGTAATAATCAAGAATCTCCAAGCAACTAAGTAAGTAGAATAGCTCGACACATTGTATGAGGGTGAGGAAGTCCGTAATCACTTCTATATAAAGAACAGTTCAGATTGAGCATTGGAGAGTGGACATCAGCAAATGTGGATGAGAACAACAAATTTATGGTATAAATAGCAAATTTGAGCTGAAGAAAACAGCATCGACTGAAGGGTCATGGGTAGATAAGGGCTCGAGACATGGGTATATAATGGCTCAAGGGTCATGGGTATATAATGGTTTAAGGGTCATGGGTAGATAAGGGCTCATAGACATGGGTATATAATGGTTTAAGGGTCATGGGTAGATAAGGGCTCATAGACATGGGTATATAATGGCTGTAGGGTCATGGGTAAAGAACGGCTCTTAGACATGGGTATATAATGGCTGAAGGGTCATGGGTAAATACTGGCTCTTAGACATGGGTATATAATGGTTTAAGAGTCATGGGTAGATAAGGGCTCATACACATGGGAATATATTGGCTGAAGGGTCATGGGTAGTAAAGGGCTCATAGACAGGGGTATATAATGGCTCAAGTTTCAAGGGTATATAAAGTCTCCTGGACATGGGTATATAATGTTTTAAGGGTCATGGGTATATAAAGTCTCATAGACATGGGTGTGCAATGGTTTAAGGGTCATGGGTAGATAAGGGCTCATGGACATGGGTATATAATGGCTCAAGGGACTCATGGTCACATAATTTCACATTTAATAATATTTCTCTTTCACTTCACCATGTATGACATTGTGAGGATGCTCTAAGAGATATTTTTTTATTGGCCCGTATTTCCAGTGGGGTAAAGAGTCAAATATATGTCTCACAATATGGAAGCTCTATAGTTTACTCACATTTCATGAAAAACTGAGACAAATTAGCTAATGCTGGAAATCTAAGAACCATGTTCTCTGTATGATCTAGAAACTTTTCACAGGCTGATTCTCCTTTTAGAAGTATAAGGTCCATTAGCTTTTCAGTCCTAACTCTCGGGTCTTCATCATACTGGACATCAATGTACTCCTCCAGGGTGATGAGGTGGAGAGAGTCCATTTCATCCAGCAAACCGTCTACGTCTTCTTCCAAAATTTCTATTAGCTCCGTCCTCAGATTTTTTATAGTCCACGATGCTCCTCTGGTAGACGTCATTGTGCCTGAATTTCACAATCTAAATGTAAATATACCAATGATATACAGTATTAGGGAAAGTTGTGGGAAAATTTAATCAGTGATATACAAAGTCCTGGAAATTCCTCCAATAAACCAGCGGAAAATTATTTTACTTAAACTTTTATCTCTATACAACATAGCCCACAGCACAACTATATCTCCATAAACTGCAGAAAAGTACAATCTCAAGATTAGAGATGAGCGAACCGGGACAACCGAACCCGGTTTCGGTCCGAACATCCTGAAAAGTTCGGTTCGCCGCGAATCCGAACTTCACCGGGTTCGGCCGAACACGTTTTGACCGAACCCGGCTTATGAGTCACTGGTTTTCCGGTACGCGACGTCAGGAGATAGTCATTGTCCAGGGTGCTGAAAGAGTTAAGCGATCGGCAGTAACTGTTTCAGCACCCTGGACAGTGACTTCCGATCACAATATACATCAACGTGTAAAAAAAATAGAAGTTCCTACTTACCGATAACTCCCTGCTTCTTCCTCCAGTCCAACCTCCCGGGATGACGATTCAGTCCAAGTGACCGCTGCAGCCAATCACAGGCCAATCACAGGCTGCAGCCAATCACAGGCCAATCCCAGGCTGCAGCGGTCACAAGGACTGCCGCGTCATCCAGGGAGGTCGGGCTGGATGCCAAAAGAGGGACGCGTTACCAAGGTAATGGTGACGCGTCCCTCTCTTGACATCCAGCCCGACATCCCTGGATGACGCGACAGTCCATGTGACCGCTGCAGCATGTGATTGGCCTGTGATTGACTGCAGCGGTCACATTGGCTGAAACGTGATCCAGGGATGTCGGGCCGGATGTCGAGAGGGACGCGTCACCAAGGCAACGGCCGGGAGGCCGGACTGGAGGAAGAAGCAGGAAGTTCTCAGTAAGTACGAACGTCTTTTTTTTTTTTTTACAGGTTGCTCTATATTGTGATCGGAATTCACTGTCCAGGGTGCTGAAAGAGTTACTGCCGATCAGTTAACTCTTTCAGCACCCTGGACAGTGACTATTTACTGACGTCGCCTAGCAACGCTGCCGTAATGCCGGGTGCACACATGTAGCCACCCGTCATTACGGGAGCTCCATACACGATTTTATGGGCTTTCTTGAATTACAGGTTCGGTCCGAATCAAACTTTTTCAAGAAATTCGGCGAACCAGCCGAACCGAACTTATCATAAGTTTGCTCATCTCTACTCAAGATTAAGACGAAAAAAAAACAGACCAGAAAACTGTACAAGACGGTGAATTACATGGACTGCTGACACACTGATCCCAATAGTCATTAATGTCTTATCTTAGAAATTCTAGGAACTATAGATCTGAATCTTCACCTCCTTGTGTAGTCTCTATACAAGAAGACCTACCGAACCTCTGCTGCACCCCTCATCTTTATTAGGTATCACTGGACTCCGCCGAGATAATGTGCTTTCATTTCATGGAGATAAGAATGGTGCTGGGTATACGACTATCCAAGGAGCTAGAAGTATTGGACCTCAGGTTACTATGCTCTTTGGGACAAGGGTTAACATTACTTTGGAACCTAAGGGTCCTCTTACACGGCCTGACGTATGTGGTCAAGCGATCATTACTCAGATCGCTCCTCCCCATACATTTCTATCATGTTGGAAGCACGTCTCCTGTTTACACACCAAGATGTGCTGCCGACAACGATATTATTTCTTGTAGGATAAACTATACGCTCAGCCGATGAACGAGCGTTTGCTTATTCATTGGCTGATCATTGCCCTTTTTACACTGGACAATTATCGGGAATGAGCATTTTGTGAACGCTCGTTTGCCCGATATTTGGCCCATGTAAAAGGGTCTTTGGTTTTTGGCTATGGTGGAAGTCTACACTTAAGAAACACAAACACATTAGGTAAATATCATCCAAACCCACGGATTATGGCAGAATCGGACGACAATCTAAAGTGAATGAGGGTCTCCCACTTTTCACAGACAGTAGATGTCAGGGGGGAGAAATATTGGGATTTTAACATGCTTGATCCTTTTTACCCTCGGGAAGTAAGTTGCTGCCAAGAGGAATCTGGAGGAGGGGACAGAGGAGTATGGGGGGAGAGAACAGAGGAGTGTGGAGGAGAGGACAGAGGAGTATGGGGGGAGAGAACAGAGGAGTATGGGGGGAGAGGACAGAGGAGTATGGGGGAGAGGACAGAGGAGTGTGGAGGAGAGGACAGAGTGTGGAGGAGAGGACAGAGGAGTATGGGGGGAGAGGACAGAGGAGTGTGGAGGAGAGGACAGAGTGTGGAGGAGAGGACAGAGGAGTATGGGGGGAGAGGACAGAGGAGTGTGAAGGAGAAGACAGGAGTGTGGTGAAGGAGAAGACAGAGGAGTATGGAGGAGAGGACAGAGGAGTGTGGAGAAGAGGACAGAGGAGTGTGGAGGAGAGGACAGAGGAGTGTGGAGGAGAAGACAGAGGAGTGTGATGGAGGAGACTACAGAGGAGTATGGTGGAGGAGAGTACAGAGGCGTGTGGGGGAGAGGACAGAGGAGTCTGGAGGC
The DNA here is from genome assembly GCF_050947455.1 of Rhinoderma darwinii. Classification (NCBI taxonomy): domain Eukaryota; kingdom Metazoa; phylum Chordata; class Amphibia; order Anura; family Rhinodermatidae; genus Rhinoderma; species Rhinoderma darwinii. The sequence continues at coordinate 145,214,120 of NC_134692.1, read as the reverse complement.
AGTGGCGGATCCTCATAAGGGCAGTTCGGGCAGCCGCCCGGGGCCCAAAGCTCCCAGGTGGCCTATGGCTGCCCAGCCCATAACATTTATGGGCTGGCGGCACGGGCCCCCTTATGCCCGGTGGCATTGCTTTCACCGGAGGGAGCTCCGGTGCTAGCAACATCCACATTCACTTGTATCTTCGTCCAGAGGATGCAGATACAAATGAATACTATAGGCTGTAGGCCACGTTAGGCCTGCAGCCTATAAGGCGCTGGGAAGACTCCCTGCGCAGGCTGGCTTGATGAAGTCACTGCATCACACTGATCTGCACAAGCGTCCCACCCGGAGGATGTGCTGCGTTCTATCCGTCACGGGAACGTGGCAATATTTTTATTTGGGGCTGCTATGTGGCAATATACATGGGGGCTGTGTAGCACTATATACAAGAGGGGACTGTATGGCTCTATAAATAAGGGAAGGGGGCTGTGTAGCACTATATACAAGGGAGGGGGCTGTGTGGCACTATAAACAAAGGAGGGGGCTGTATGGCACTATATACAAGGGAGGGTGGGCTGTGTGGCACTGTATACAAGGGAGGGGGGATTTGTGCCACTATATACAAGGGGGGCTGTGTGGCACTATTTATAGGGGCTGTGTGCGGTGCTATCTACAGGGGGTGTGTGATGCTATCTGCAGGGGCTGTGTGTGGTACTATGTACAGGGGGCACTGTGTATGTGGTGCTTTACAGTGTTTGACACAATTATATTCAGGGGCACAGTGTTTGGTGCTATTATATTTAGGGGCACAGTGTGTGGCACCATGCACCATGATAATTTTATCTTCGTTTATAGTTGTGGAAATGTTGGAAAAGTGAGGAGCTGAAGACATCTGAGTGGCAAATTCTGCAAAAACTGGTCATGGCCGGGAGAAGTCATCATGAAGTCTGGACTGGATGGAGAAGAAAAGAGGAAAAAACAACTAGAATCGGAGAAGTCGTCACCTGTGAGTCTCTAGATTTATAGAGAATCTAGTACCTCTCCTGATATGTTTATTATACGAAATCCTTGTATTTCACAAAAAGTATTTCTGTAGTCCAGGACTGATAGACAAATGGGTGTTACCATTCCCCTTGTCAGGAGGATGTCTCCCTGTACATTGTGAAACTGTCAGTATGTAGGGACACAGCCCTTTGACAAGGGGAAACATAACACCCAATTGTTAATGCTTGCACAAAAAGGTAGTGTTAATAATAGTTATGTTGTGGAGGAGTGTGTAGGGGAGGACAGAGGTGTCTGTAGGAGAGGACAGAGGTGTCTGGAGGAGAGGACAGAGGTGTCTGGAGGAGAGGACAGAGGTGCCTGTAGGGGAGGACATAGGTGTCTGGAGGAGAGGACAGAGGAGTGTGGAGGAGACAGGTGTCTGTAGGGGAGGACAGAGCAGTGTGGAGGAGACAGGTGTCTGTAGGGGAGGACAGAGGAGTGTGGAGGAGACAGGTGTCTGTAGGGGAGGACAGAGCAGTGTGGAGGAGACAGGTGTCTGGAGGAGAGGACAGAGATGTCTGTAGGGGAGGACAGAGGTGTCTGGAGGAGAGGACAGAGGTGTCTGGAGGAGAGGACAGAGGTGTCTGTAGGAGAGGACAGAGGTGTCTGGAGGAGAGGACAGAGGAGTGTGGAGGAGAGGACAGAGGTGTCTGTAGGAGAGGACAGAGGAGTGTGGAGGAGACAGGTGTCTGTAGAGGAGGACAGAGGAGTGTGGAGGAGACAGGTGTCTGTAGGGGAGGACAGAGCAGTGTGGAGGAGACAGGTGTCTGGAGGAGAGGACAGAGATGTCTGTAGGGGAGGACAGAGGTGTCTGGAGGAGAGGACAGAGGTGTCTGGAGGAGAGGACAGAGGTGTCTGGAGGAGAGGACAGAGGTGTCTGTAGGGGAGGACATAGGTGTCTGGAGGAGAGGACAGAGGAGTGTGGAGGGGACAGGTGTCTGTAGGGGAGGACAGAGGTGTCTGGAGGAGAGGACAGAGGTGTCTGGAGGAGAGGACAGAGGTGTCTGGAGGAGAGGACAGAGGAGTGTGGAGGAGAGGACAGAGGTGTCTGGAGGAGACAGGTGTCTGTAGGGGAGGACAGAGGTGTCTGGAGGAGAGGACAGAGGAGTGTGGAGGGGACAGGTGTCTGGAGGAGAGGACAGAGGAGTGTGGGGGAGACAGGTGTCTGTAGGGGAGGACAGAGGAGTCTGGAAGAGAGGACAGAAGTGTCTGGAGGGGAGGACAGAGGTGTCTGGAGGAGACAGGTGTCTGTAGGGGAGGACAGAGGTGTCTGGAGGAGAGGACAGAGGAGTGTGGAGGAGAGGACAGAGGAGTGTGGAGGAGACAGGTGTCTGTAGGGGAGGACAGAGGTGTCTGGAGGGGAGGACAGAGGAGTGTGGAGGAGACAGAAGATTCTGGCAGCAGCTTATTTCCCTCTCTTGTCTGAGCGTGTAAGTTTATAATGGAGTCGGGGGGAACGCCTGACCGCTATCTTGGACGCTCACAGTTATTGCTGATCTATTATTATACCTTGTCAGAGTTGGTCTCATAGGTAGATCAATTACCGAGTGTATATATATATATATATATATATTCCAATATACGGCCGGAGAATAATCCAGACACACACAATGTTTGGTGTATCATGCAGATTTCCTGCAAAACCATGAGTTTGAGGTTTATTTATAACCTCCTGCGTTCAGTTAAAACCCATCAACCAATATCAGATAATTACAACAGTAGGATATACAGTATACGTCACTTTTAGGCCTCATTTACACGAGCGTAATATACGCGCGTGCGACGCGCGTGCTTTTCACGCGTGTCGTACGCACCTATATTACTCTATGGGGCAGTGCAGACGATGCGTGAATTTTGCGCGGCGCGAGTGCGTTGCGTAAAACTCACGACATGTTCTATAATCGTGCGTTTTTCGCGCATCACGCACCCATTGAAGTCAATGGGTGCGTGAAAACCACGAAGGTCGCACGGAAGCACTGCGTGATTCGCGCAAGAGCTGTCAAACTGAATGTAAACACCTCTGTTTACAAACATCCGAGTGTCTTAGAGATGAGCGAACCGAACTTTACCGGGTTCAGCCGAACTCGTTTTGACCGAACCCGGTAGGAGACAGTCACTGTCCAGGGTGCTGAAAGAGTTAAACTGGTTCAGCACCCTGGACAGTGGCTTCCGATTCGAATATACGTGAATGTGTAAAAAAAAAAAAATTCTGACTTACCGATAACTCCCGGCTTCTTCCTCCAGTCTGACCTCCCGGGATGACAATTCAGTCCAAGTGACAGCTGCAGCCAATCACAAGCCAAGCACAGGCTGCAGCGGTCACATGGACTGCCGCGTCATCCAGGGAGGTGGGGTCAGATGTCAAGAGAGGCGCGTCACCAAGGACGCGTCACCAAGGACGCGTCACCAAGGCAACGGCCGGGAAGTTCTCGGTAAGTACGAACCTCTTTTTTTTTAAACAGGTTACTCGATATGGTGATCGGAATGCACTGTCGAGGGTGCTGAAAGAGTTACTGACGATCAGTTAACTCTTTTAGCACCATGGACAGTGACTGACGTCGACTAGCCTCATCTCTATGATGGCGGCTGCGCGAAAATCACGCAGCCGCGCATCATACACGGATGACACAGGCAGCTGTCAAGTGCCTTTTGCGCACGCAAAACGCTGCGTTTTTTGCGCGCGCAAAACGCACACGCTCGTGTCAATGAGGCATAACTTAAAGTAAACTACTTCACTATGTCTAGACTATCACATGGTATTATCTTTGTTCTGTCCATCTCAGCACCAGATTTTCTGACATATATAACAATGGCATAAATAACATCAATGTTTTCTTATCTGTAGTATCTTCGGCTGCGTTTGCTTCCTCTTCTGCGTGGTCTTCTGTGGTGACTAGAATTATTCTCCTGTTTCACACAACTTATGAGACACTTTTATACAATGAATATTCTTTAATTGATACAGTTATTTTGATAACTAAAGAAAAAGCTACAATCTTAATTAACCTTACTCTCAATTACTCTTACAACCTGATATTGATTAACTTTGTATTTTACTTATTGTAAACATTTAGTTGTTTTATTAATGCAAATTCCTAGTGAAGTTACTGCCATTATGTGACTCCCTGTCTGTCTTCTGCTGCCCACCACTTGTACGCTATGGCCGGGTGAAGACTTTGTGTCAGTCTTTGGCAATGCAGATACAGCACAGATAATAATACACAATAGATATACATAAATTAGAAGTCTTCTTCTTACCTTAGGCTCAAGAATCTGCATAAACAGCACAAGACGAGCAGTAAAGCTGAAGACAAACTCTTATGTAAAAAACTTGAGGAGGCTGAACCCGGGAGGGGGGGGGGGTAATAATGTCACAGACGAGAAGCGAAAGTTAAGTTACCTATTTATATTTCCTGGTCGAATCCTGAATGTTACACAATATCCTCAGCAAGCCTGGATTGTCATGTAGCAGAGTGGAGTAAAGCTGCTCCACTACCTCATCATAGACATTACAGCAAACACTGTGCAAAAGGAGCATTAAACCTATAATCAGCAGATTATAATAATGCAGCAACATTATAAGAGGAGCGGATGATATCAGTCACATATGATGTAATGTCTCTGGAGGATATAATAGTACTGGAGTGATGTAAGAGGAGCGGCTGATGTCAGTCACATATATGATGTAATGTCTCTGGAGGATATAATAGTACTGGAGTGATATAAGAGGAGCGGCTGATATCAGTCACATATGATGTAATGTCTCTGGAGGATATAATAGTACTGGAGTGATATAAGAGGAGCGGCTGATATCAGTCACATATGATGTAATGTCTCTGGAGGATATAATAGTACTGGAGTGATGTAAGAGGAGCGGCTGATGTCAGTCACATATATGATGTAATGACTCTGGAGGATATAATAGTACTGGAGTGTTATAAGAGTAGCCGCTGATATCAGTCACATATGATGTAATGTCTCTGGGGGATATAATAGTGCTGGAGTGATATAAGAGGAGCGGCTGATATCAGTCACATATGATGTAATGTCTCTGGAGGATATAATAGTACTGGAGTGATATAAGAGGAGCGGCTGATATCAGTCACATATGATGTAATGTCTCTGGAGGATATAATAGTACTGGAGTGATATAAGAGGAGCGGCTGATATCAGTCACATATGATGTAATGTCTGGAGGATATAATAGTACTGGAGTGTTATAAGAGGAGCGGCTGATATCAGTCATACATATGATGTAATGTCTCTGGAGGATATAATAGTACTGGAGTGATATAAGAGGAGCGGCTGATATCAGTCACATATGATGTAATGTCTGGAGGATATAATAGTACTGGAGTGATATAAGAGGAGCGGCTGATATCAGTCACATATATGATGTCATGTCTCTGGAGGATATAATAGTGCTGGAGTGATATAAGAGGAGCGGCTGATATCAGTCATACATATGATGTAATGTCTCTGGAGGATATAATAGTACTGGAGTGATATAAGAGGAGCGGCTGATATCAGTCACATATGATGTAATGTCTGGAGGATATAATAGTACTGGAGTGATATAAGAGGAGCGGCTGATATCAGTCACATATATGATGTCATGTCTCTGGAGGATATAATAGTACTGGAGTGTTATAAGAGGAGCGGCTGATATCAGTCACACATATGATGTAATGTCTGGAGGATATAATAGTACTGGAGTGATATAAGAGGAGCGGCTGATATCAGTCACACATATGATGTAATGTCTCTGGAGGATATAATAGTACTGGAGTGTTATAAGAGGAGCGGCTGATATCAGTCACATATGATGTAATGTCTCTTGAGGATATAATAGTACTGGAGTGATATAAGAGGAGCGGCTGATATCAGTCACATATATGATGTAATGTCTCTGGAGGATATAATAGTACTGGAGTGTTATAAGAGGAGCGGCTGATATCAGTCACACATATGATGTAATGTCTCTGGAGGATATAATAGTACTGGAGTGTTATAAGAGGAGCGGCTGATATCAGTCACATATGATGTAATGTCTCTGGAGGATATAATAGTACTGGAGTGATATAAGAGGAGCGGCTGATATCAGTCACATATATGATGTAATGTCTCTGGAGGATATAATAGTACTGGAGTGTTATAAGAGGAGCGGCTGATATCAGTCACACATATGATGTAATGTGTGGAGGATATAATAGTACTGGAGTGATATAAGAGGAGCGGCTGATATCAGTCACATATATGATGTAATGTCTCTGGAGGATATAATAGTACTGGAGTGATATAAGAGGAGCGGCTGATATCAGTCACACATATGATGTAATGTCTGGAGGATATAATAGTACTGGAGTGATATAAGAGGAGCGGCTGATATCAGTCACACATATGATGTAATGTCTCTGGAGGATATAATAGTACTGGAGTGTTATAAGAGGAGCGGCTGATATCAGTCACATATATGATGTAATGTCTCTGGAGGATATAATAGTACTGGAGTGATATAAGAGGAGCGGCTGATATCAGTCACATATGATGTAATGTCTCTGGAGGATATAATAGTGCTGGAGTGTTATAAGAGGAGCGGCTGATATCAGTCACACATATGATGTAATGTCTCTGGAGGATATAATAGTACTGGAGTGATATAAGAGGAGCGGCTGATATCAGTCACATATGACGTAATGTCTGGAGGATATAATAGTACTGGAGTGTTATAAGAGGAGCGGCTGATATCAGTCACACATGATGTAATGTCTCTGGAGGATATAATAGTACTGGAGTGATATAAGAGGAGCGGCTGATATCAGTCACATATATGATGTAATGTCTCTGGAGGATATAATAGTACTGGAGTGTTATAAGAGGAGCGGCTGATATCAGTCACACATATGATGTAATGTCTGGAGGATATAATAGTACTGGAGTGATATAAGAGGAGCGGCTGAAATCAGTCACATATATGATGTAATGTCTCTGGAGGATATAATAGTACTGGAGTGTTATAAGAGGAGCGGCTGATATCAGTCACACATATGATGTAATGTCTGGAGGATATAATAGTACTGGAGTGATATAAGAGGAGCGGCTGATATCAGTCACACATATGATGTAATGTCTCTGGAGGATATAATAGTACTGGAGTGTTATAAGAGGAGCGGCTGATATCAGTCACATATATGATGTAATGTCTCTGGAGGATATAATAGTACTGGAGTGATATAAGAGGAGCGGCTGATATCAGTCACATATGATGTAATGTCTCTGGAGGATATAATAGTGCTGGAGTGTTATAAGAGGAGCGGCTGATATCAGTCACACATATGATGTAATGTCTCTGGAGGATATAATAGTACTGGAGTGATATAAGAGGAGCGGCTGATATCAGTAACACATATGATGTAATGTCTCTGGAGGATATAATAGTACTGGAGTGTTATAAGAGGAGCGGCTGATATCAGTCACACATATGATGTAATGTCTGGAGGATATAATAGTACTGGAGTAATATAAGAGGAGCGGCTGATATCAGTCACATATATGATGTAATGTCTCTGGAGGATATAATAGTACTGGAGTGTTATAAGAGGAGCGGCTGATATCAGTCACACATATGATGTAATGTCTGGAGGATATAATAGTACTGGAGTGATATAAGAGGAGCGGCTGATATCAGTCACACATATGATGTAATGTCTCTGGAGGATATAATAGTACTGGAGTGTTATAAGAGGAGCGGCTGATATCAGTCACATATATGATGTAATGTCTCTGGAGGATATAATAGTACTGGAGTGATATAAGAGGAGCGGCTGATATCAGTCACATATGATGTAATGTCTCTGGAGGATATAATAGTGCTGGAGTGTTATAAGAGGAGCGGCTGATATCAGTCACACATATGATGTAATGTCTCTGGAGGATATAATAGTACTGGAGTGATATAAGAGGAGCGACTGATATCAGTCACATATGACGTAATGTCTGGAGGATATAATAGTACTGGAGTGTTATAAGAGGAGCGGCTGATATCAGTCACACATGATGTAATGTCTCTGGAGGATATAATAGTACTGGAGTGATATAAGAGGAGCGGCTGATATCAGTCACATATATGATGTAATGTCTCTGGAGGATATAATAGTACTGGAGTGTTATAAGAGGAGCGGCTGATATCAGTCACACATATGATGTAATGTCTGGAGGATATAATAGTACTGGAGTGATATAAGAGGAGCGGCTGAAATCAGTCACATATATGATGTAATGTCTCTGGAGGATATAATAGTGCTGGAGTGTTATAAGAGGAGCGGCTGATATCAGTCACACATATGATGTAATGTCTGGAGGATATAATAGTACTGGAGTGATATAAGAGGAGCGGCTGATAACAGTCACACATATGATGTAATGTCTCTGGAGGATATAATAGTACTGGAGTGTTATAAGAGGAGCGGCTGATATCAGTCACATATATGATGTAATGTCTCTGGAGGATATAATAGTACTGGAGTGATATAAGAGGAGCGGCTGATATCAGTCACATATGATGTAATGTCTCTGGAGGATATAATAGTGCTGGAGTGTTATAAGAGGAGCGGCTGATATCAGTCACACATATGATGTAATGTCTCTGGAGGATATAATAGTACTGGAGTGATATAAGAGGAGCGGCTGATATCAGTAACACATATGATGTAATGTCTCTGGAGGATATAATAGTACTGGAGTGATATAAGAGGAGCGGCTGATATCAGGCACACATATGATGTAATGTCTCTGGAGGATATAATAGTGCTGGAGTGATATAAGAGGAGCGGCTGATATCAGTCACATATATGATGTAATGTCTCTGGAGGATATAATAGTACTGGAGTGATATAAGAGGAGCGGCTGATATCAGTCACATATGATGTAATGTCTCTGGAGGATATAATAGTACTGGAGTGTTATAAGAGGAGCGGCTGATATCAGTCACACATATGATGTAATGTCTCTGGAGGATATAATAGTACTGGAGTGTTATAAGAGAAGCGGCTGATATCAGTCACATATGATGTAATGTCTCTGGAGGATATAATAGTGCTGGAGTGTTATAAGAGGAGCGGCTGATATCAGTCACACATATGATGTAATGTCTCTGGAGGATATAATAGTACTGGAGTGATATAAGAGGAGCGGCTGATATCAGTCACATATATGATGTAATATCTCTGGAGGATATAATAGTACTGGAGTGATATAAGAGGAGCGGCTGATATCAGTCACACATGATGTAATGTCTCTGGAGGATATAATAGTACTGGAGTGTTATAAGAGGAGCGGCTGATATCAGTCACATATGATGTAATGTCTCTGGAGGATATAATAGTACTGGAGTGATATAAGAGGAGCGGCTGATATCAGTCACATATGATGTAATGTCTCTGGAGGATATAATAGTGCTGGAGTGATATAAGAGGAGCGGCTGATATCAGTCACATATGATGTAATGTCTCTGGAGGATATAATAGTGCTGGAGTGATATAAGAGGAGCGGCTGATATC